>NC_091953.1:14807383-15064883 GCF_031021105.1 Erythrolamprus reginae | reverse complement strand
TTGCTTCCTGAGCATGCACAGGAAGCAAAATCTCACATGATGATGCGCATGAACATGAAATGTCAGTGATATTCGCATGTGTGCTTGTCCACACCCATAATTCCACGTGATACCCACCATACGCATGTGCGCATGACCTCCCCACTGCCAGCACGCAATGGCATGCCCATTTTTTGCTCTCCTCAGGCTTCAGAAAGTTTCTAGGAGCCTGGGGAGGGCAAAAACGGGCCTGCCTCACTCCCTCTGGAGACTGGAAACAGCCTGTTTCCTGGCCCCCAGTAATAATAATAATAATAATAATAATAATAATAATAATAATAATAATAATAACAACAACAACAACAACAACAACAACAATAATAAAGTGCAGACTCTGTAAAGAAACAGATGAAACAATCGATCACATACTCAGCTGCTGCAAAATGATTGCACAGACTGACTACAAGCATAGACATGATGCTGCGGCACATATGATCCACTGGAACTTGTGCCGGAACTACCATTTACCAGTGGCAAAGAACTGGTGGGATCATAAGCCCGAAAAAGTGGTCGAAAATGAGCAAGCAAAACTACTGTGGAACTTCCGACTTCAGACTGACCGAATTCTGAAGCATAACACACCAGACATTGTGATTGTGGAGAAAAAGAAAGTATGGATCATCGACATCGCAATCCCAAGGAACAGCAGAATTGAGGAGAAGCAGCTAGAGAAATTAGTGAAATACGAAGATCTAAAAATCGAGCTGCAACGACTCTGGCATAAGCCAGTGAAAGTGGTCCCAGTGGTACTTGGCACGCTGGGCGCAGTGCCAAAGGATCTCAGCGGACATTTGAAAACCATCAGAATTGACCAAATCTCCATCTGTCAATTGCAAAAGGCCGCTTTACTGGGATCGGCAAACATAATTTGTCACTACATCACGCAGTCCTAGGTGCTTGGGAAGCGCCCGACTGGTGATGAAATACGAAATCCAGCATAGTGATCTCGTTTGCTGTGTTGTACTGACATAATAATAATAATAATAATAATAATAATAATAATAATAAAAAATAATAATAATAAATAAATAATAATAATAATAACAACAACAATAATAATAATTTATTAGATTCGTATGCCGCCCCTCTCCATGGACTCGGAGCGACTCACAACAGTAACAAAATACAATATGATAAAAATCCAACATTAAAACTAATTTAAAAACTCATTATTACTAAAAACCATTGTACACAACTACACAATCACATCATTCTCAAATGTTAGAGTCAGAACATTAACATCTTGCAGAAGGCAAGGAGGGTGGGGGCAAATCGAATATCCAGGGGGAGTTGATTCTAGAGGGCTGGGGCCGCCACAGAGAAGGCATTGTTTAGTCGACAGGAGCCAGAGAAGGCCAACTCTGTGGGATCTAATTGGCCGCTGGGATTCGTGTGGCAGAAGGCAGTCCCGTAAGTACTCTGGTCCAATGCCATGTAGGGCTTTTGGGGCATTACCAACACAAGTAGGCCCACAAGAACCGAAATTCAGCTGGCCAGTGCACACATGGGTAATGGACCTGACCTAACATGCCCATCAATGTGGCTCCATGTGCCACTTGTGGCATGCGTGCCATAGATTCGCCATAACTGCCACAGACCACACTAGAGGAAGCGACGTCTGCCTCTGGCCCTCCAGAATATATCCTATGTTAAGCATAGCAAACACTATTGATTGGCACATTTTCATTTTGCACTTTTGAAGTTTATGGCCCATTCGTTCCTTTGTCTTTTCCTGACTTCTTCTTCTGTCTCCCACTGACCTAATTTTCTACACCGAGCTTCCGTGCGATTTCTCCCTTAACATTATTTTTCTGGCTTTAAAAGGTCAGCTTGTTTTCTCTTATCAGTGGATTCACCATTGCGAATTTAGTCTGTAAAGGCCACATTATAATGCTGTTCTTTTCAACCCCAGATCTCCATCCTTATTTGTAACTGAGCAAGCCTGCATCAACAAATTCAACTCCATGCCGTTTTCTGACTGCATGACTAAAACGTCATAAATTGGAATCTAAACCTGGAATTGTACAGTGCATTCCTAACGTATTAAAAAAAATGTCTCTACAATATTCAGCCTGCACTTTATTACTGTAAAAACTCATATTCCACAGCAAACTTTACCAGTATGATCTGTACAGTGGTACCTCTACCTAAGAACGCCTCTACTTACCAACTTTTCTAGATAAGAACCGGGCGTTTAAGATTTTTTTTGCCTCTTCTCAAGAACCATTTTCTACTTACGAACCTGAGCCTCCAAAACTGTAACCGGAAAAGGTCGGGAGAAGCCTCCATGGGGCCTCTCCAGGAATCTCCTGGGAGGAAACAGGGCCTCCACCCTCCCTGTGGTTTCCCCAGTCGCACACATTATTTGCTTTTACATTGATTCCTATGGGAAAATTGCTTCTTCTTACAAACTTTTTTACTTAAGAACCTGGTCACAGAACAAATTAAGTTCATAACTAGAAGTACCACTGTACTATGAAACTTATATCAAGATTAGCACCGAAAGGCTCCTCCAGCAGCCCAGAAAAGCCTGAGATAGCCGGGATTAAAAGGGGAATGGCAGGAAACTATCCGGGCCTTCGTGATGCTCTCAAATTTCCTGGGAATTTTTTCTGGGCTCAAGTTCTTTTAAGTAGAAAATGATTTTTAAGTAGACGCAAAAAAATCTTGAAATCTTTCTTGGGAAATTTTTCCAGGCTCGGGTTCTTAAGTAGAAAATGGTTCTTAAGTAGAGGCAAAAAACCCTTGAACACCCGGTTCTTATCTAAGTTCTTAAGTAGAGGTGCCACTGTACTTAAAAATAAATGAAGTTGCAAACAAACTCTGAATCCTCTCCCACTCCCTTCTCTCTCCCTTTCTCTCTTTCCCTTGCCCCCTCTCTTTTTTCTCTTTCTGCCTGTTTATAGAGAAATATTTTCCCCAAACTTAAAAATAAATGAAGCTGGATCCTACTCGGTGGTGAAATCCAATATTTTTTTTTACTACTGGTTCTGTGGGTATTGCTTGGTGGGCATGGTGTGGTGTGGCTTGGTGGGCATGGCAGGGGAAGGATAGCGCAAAAACTCTATTCCCTTCCCACTCCTGGGGGAAGAATATGCAAAATCTCCATTCCTACCCCAAACTAGGGCCAACCAGAAGTGGTACAGTGGTACCTCGGTTCTCGACCACAATCTGTTCCAGAAGTGTGGTTGAGAACCGATTTGGTCGAGAACCGAATTAATTTATCCCATAGGAAATAATGGAAATGGATTTAATTGGTTCCCAGCCCATTGACTTGCTGGGAACCAATTAAATCTGCAGTATTTCCTCTGCTTCCTATGGGATAAAGATCTGAGGGGATGGGGTGAGAGGGAAGGGGAGTCGGAATCCCAACACGCCCCTCCTGGCTGCCCCCTTAACAGCCTCCCAGTCTCTACCTTGTAACTGCTCCAAGCTGCAGGAAGGGTAGGGCTGGTTGCAATACCGGCAGCTTTGGGGGGCTAATTTCCTCAGCGGTTCAGTTGGTTGCCTCCAAGCAGCTACACAAATTTTTTCTTTCCTGGTGGCCAGGAACGTCACGTAATGCAGGGAAGCCGCCGCCGCCACCGCCGCCAGGAAAGAAAAAGTTCGTGCAGCTGCTTGGAGGCAACCAACTGAACCGCGCGATGTTCCCGGTGCTGCTGCTGCTCTTTGAGCCACTCAGTCTCTACCTTGTAACTGCTCCAAGCTTCAGGAAGGGTAGGGCTGGCTGCAATACCGGAAGCTTTGGGGGGCTCCTTTCCTCAGCAGTTCATTACCTCCAGGCAGCTGCCTCAACCTTTTCATTCCCAGCGGCGGCTCCGGCGGCTTCTCTTCAACACGTGACGTTCCTGACGCTGCTGCTGCTCCTCGAAGGGAAGCTGCCGGAGCCGGCGCCGCCGGCGGGAAAGAAAAGGTTGAGGCAGCTGCCTGGAGGTAATCAACTGAACCGCTGAGGAAAGGAGCCCCCTGAAGCTGCCGGTATTGCAGTCAGCCCTACCCTTCCTGCAGCTTGGAGCAGTTACAAGGTAGAGACTGGGAGGCTGTTAAGAGGGCGGCCAGGAGGGGCGAGTCGGGATTCCGGCACCCATTCCCTCTCACCTCGTCCCCTCTTACATTTCGGATAGTAAACAAAATTTTCTGTTCAGTATCCGAATTTTTGTTCGGATACTGAAGCAAATTTTTGCAGAAAATTTTGTTCGGTATCCGAAATGTACGAAAACCAAAGCGTTCGAGAACCAAGATACCACTGTATTTACCAGTTCTCTGAACTACTCAAAATTTTTACTACCGGTTCTCTGAACTACTCAAAATTTCCACTACCAGTTCTTTAGAACCTAACAGAACCAGCTGGATTTCACCCCCGAACCCTCTCCACCTCTCTCTCTATATCTCTTTCTGCATATTGCTCAGAAAAATAGATATGATGTACTCATGTATAGGATTTCCAGGCACAGCAAAATAGCCTAAAGTGCACTTATGTCTTTTTAGTTACATGTTTGGACTTTCCATGAATTGGTTTCCGTCTTCAGTTTCTTTCTGCCTCCAAAATATTTATTTCCCATTCTTCCAAAGAGCCATTAAGGCATCTTTACACATTCCAAAGTGTAGCCGTAAAATATGGAAATTTATAGCGTTTCCAGTCTCTACTCCATCTATCATCCTCTTAGAGGGCTTTTCCCAGAAAGAGAAGCAATATCCTAAGGAAACTAATGAAACCTCTGTGGCTGGATAATTGCATTCTTGGAAAATACAAGTGTTTGGAAGAGATGCCATAAGCAGCAACAATTCACAAAATCGCTCTCAAAATTGTCCTCACTGAGTGTAAATAAATTACAGATCATTAAGAGCAATAAGATGGAAATCTATTTTGCTGTCGTTAAAACCAATTTGCACGTTTTTGAAAGTCTCAAGACAGTACGGTTGTTAATTAAAAAATATATTTAAAAAGAATCCAGCAAGGGAAACATGTCATAACAAAAATTTATGCACTCGGGGACATCTTGCAGCAATTATCACTTTTCTTCATATTTTTTTTAAAAAACAAGATAATATGCTTCTCTAATAGCTGCTAGAGTAGAAACAGATTTGAAGCAAGAGACAAAATAGAAGTGTAGTGTAAATTGCATAAATAAATTAATATGTATGGGTTTGTAATGTAAATAATTCACTGCTGTATGTGTGGCAGGACAAACAATAGGAACAGTAGGAACAATAGAAAAGAGGGAGGTTATATTTCATTCTGCCAGAGTGATAAAAAGCATCTCTTAATTTTCTGTTTTTACTGGCCTTCTCCTCTTCCCAATGGTTCCACTAAAACAATTTTATTTCAATGACAAAAAAAACGGGGGGGGGGGGGATGGATAAAATTCTGAAAGAGGGTGCTCCGTACGCTCACGGCTGGCCCTAGGTGCGCTGACAATTTATCTCCTTTTTTTCCCCCCTTTCTTCTCTGTTGGTGAGTCAGGACGAACCAGGAAACGTGTCTTTTATCTAGATCACTCGGGGTCACCAGATGAAAGCATGCAGCCCTCCCCCAGTGGGTCGACCTCTAGGGAGGCACTGCATGCCATGATTGCCACATCAGAATGAAATGACAGAAAGAAAGTTTTCTCGATGAGGCGACGATGACCTCTCCTTTTTATTGTGTTTTACTTCTCTGACATGTGGTACAGAATAACCAATTCGCGAACGCCACGTACATTAAGCCATCCTCCAACTATTCATTCCTATACCATATAAGGCTTCCCTTTAGGTAATTAACAGAAGCTACATTCCTTGCCTTTTCCCTAGATTTTGTGTTAGCAATGGAATGTCAATAATGCATCCTTATATGGAAGTTTAGCTATAGGTTTTTCTTCACATTGCATACCAAGTCCATACATGGTCTGCAGCTTGCTTACTCAGCCTAGACTTTACTGCCTTTCCATAGAGGAAGAATTAAAGTTTTATTCAGCACACGATTTAGGCTTAAAACATCACTCTCCAGCAATATTTTATTCCCAAATTTCAGTGCTTAAAAACCTATGATTACAACAAAATTCTCCCTAGTGTACTCCTCCTATAAACACACACTTAAATTATAGGAATTTTGCCTACAAAACTTTTGCCAGACCAATCCTTGAATACAGTTCATCTGTCTGGAACCCATACCACATCTCGGACATCAACACCCTAGAAAATGTCCAAAGATACTTCACCAGAAGAGCCCTTCACTCCTCCACTCGAAATAGAATACCCTATGAAAGCAGACTATCAATGCTAGGTCTAGAAAGCTTAGAACTACGACGCCTAAAACACGATCTAAGTATTGCCCACAAAATCATATGCTGCAACGTCCTGCCTGTCAATGACTACTTCAGCTTCAACCGCAACAACACAAGAGCACGCAACAAATTCAAACTTAATATTAATCGCTCCAAGCTTGACTGTAAAAAATATGACTTTAACAATCGAGTTGTCGAAGCGTGGAACTCATTACCGGACTCAGTAGTGTCAACCCCAACCCACAACATTTCTTCATTAGACTATCCACGATTGACCTCTCCAGGTTCCTAAGAGGTCAGTAAGGGGCGTACATAAGTGCACTAGCCTGCCTTTCGTCCCCTGTCCAATTGTCTCTCCTTATCTCATATATCATATATCTTTTCTTCCTTTCATATATCTTCTCCTCTACTTTTATATCTTTTCTTTATATATAATACTTCATGTCTATCCTCTTCAATATGTATTGTGTATTGGATGAAATAAATAAATAAAATAAAATAAATAAAAATAAATAAATAAATTTGGATTTCATAGAATTGAAAATTAAGTATTGCCTTATATGAGCAAGCATGTGGAACAGAAAACATGAATTCCAAGCTGAACACTCTTAAAGGATGTAATCTCAATTCCTTTTAAATTCCTAAAAAAAAGGCATTATGTTTCATTCCAGGCGTCACAAATTAAAGATATTTAATGATATGATATGACAGACTGGTACTGTGGTTCACCGGCCCAACAAACCAACAGACAATGAAAAATAATTGTTTACAAGCCAGGTATACTAAGATGAATGGAGTATAAAACTAGCATAAGCTAGCACACACACACATACACACAAAGTCAGGCAAAAAAATTCCTCAGTGTTTTGTCTTGGCAAGGAGAATAAATAGAGAGTGAGTGCAGGGATTCAAAACAGCAGGGATCTTATTTCAGAATAAAAGTGATAAAAGGTATATCCTGAATTGATGGGTTGCCCTTTCTTTGGGGAGTGAAGCAACAATCTCTGTGTTTGTATATATACTGCTCAAAACAAACAAACAAACAAACAAACAAAGAAAGAAACAAACAAATAAATGGAACACTGAAACAACACAATATAACTCCAAGTAAATCAAACTTCTGTGAAATCAAACTGCCCACTTAGGAAGCAACACTGATTGACAATCAATTTCACAGGCTGTTGTGAACATTCAACTTTGTATAGAACAAAGTATTCAATGAGAATATTTCATTCATTCAGATCTAGGATGTGTTATTTGAGTGTTTCCTTTATTTTTTTTTGAGCAGTATACATGTATGCAGTGAAGGGCTACAAATTCTTTTACTACCACACTGTGGGAATGGCTTATTTTGTGGGTGTGGCTTGCCGGCAATGTGACCATGTGGGAGTGGCTTGATGATCATGTGACCTGGGAGTGGCTTAAAGATCATGTGACTGGCTTAAAGGTGGCCAACTTGACATCACTCACGTCAGGAGTTTGGGTTACGGTGCCTGGCCTCTCTTCGCCTTAAAGAGATACAATTTCCCTATCTGTTTACTATTACTGAACATCCAAAATATACTATTTAATTCTATGTACATATGCCATATGTGTACATACACATTACACACAGGCACACAAAAATATACATTAGCTACTATATAAACTGCATGTATATGTACACACACGCATGCACAGCTCTTCTAAAATTATACACATTCAACCACATTTACTGCAATAGGAAAAACATGCCCAGAGCCTAGAAGGGAAAAAAAGAAAAAATAATCATTTTTTTTTTTTGCCTATCACTGCATGTGTGTCAAATCAGTAGGATGGTGGATGGACAGAAATGATGGAAGCCCATCCCCTTTGGAGTGTGTAGATTCAAAAGGTGTGGGGCTTGGATTGTGACTTTCTTTTCATCCTCTTCCCAATGTTGACCCTGGAATTTTGACCTTGCTACTGGAATTGGATAAAACTAAGCTTTTCAAGTTTTAATGTTATTCTCATGGGTGTTTATAATAAACAATGCCTCTGTAGAATACTGAGGATCCAGAGGCAGGATAGTTCTAGTACCATTCCAGGCATGAAAGCCAATTGGGTGACTTAGGGCAGTGTTTCCCAACCTTGGCCACTTGAAGATATTTGGACTTCAACTCCCAGAATTCCCCAGCCAGCAAATGCTGGCTGGGGAATTCTGGGAATTGAAGTCCAGATATCTTCTAGTGGCCAAGGTTGGGAAACACTGACTTAGGGCAAGTCACTCTCTCAGCATCAGTCATCTGACAGGACTGTTGTTGTGAGAGGAGGAAGAAGAAATATTAGAAACATAGAAAACATAGAAACATAGAAGATTGACGGCAGAATAAGACCTCATGGTCCATCTAGTCTGCCCTTATACTATTTCCTGTATTTTATCTTAGGATGGATATATGTTTCTGGGCACAATTCAAAGTGTTGGTTATGACCTATAAAGCCCTACATGGCACAGGGCCAGATTATCTCCGAGACCGCCTTCTGCCGCACGAATCCCAGCGACCGGTGAGGTCCCACAGAATTGGCCTCCTTAAGGTCCCGTCGACCAAACAATGTCGGTTGGCGGGACCTAGGGGAAGAGCCTTCTCTGTGGGAGCCCCGGCCCTCTGGAATCAACTCCCCCCAGAGATTCGCACTGCCCCCTCCCTCCTTGCCTTCCGAAAGAGCTTAAAAACTCATCTTTGCCGCCAGGCTTGGGACTCTTAGATCTTCCCCTGACCACTGAATGCCTCAAGTATGATTGCTGAATGTTTGGTTAATAAGTTAATTTTTTTAGGTTAATCTTCTCTTTCTAATTGTTTTTAATATTGTAGTACTAATTGGATTATATTACTGTTCTTTTTTTATATATGCTGTGAGCCGCCCCGAGTCCTCGGAGAGGGGCGGCATACAAATCCAATAAAATAAAATAAAAATAAATAAATGTTTATCCCAGGCATGCTTAAAAATTCAGTTCCTGTGGATTTACCAACCACGTCTGCTGGAAGTTTGTTCCAAGCATCTACTACTCTTTCAGTAAAAGAATATTTTCTCACGTTGCTTCTGATCTTTCTCCCAACTAACCTCAGATTGTGCCCCCTTTTTCTTGTGTTCGCTTTCCTATTAAAAACGCTTCTTTTAGTTATGCGGAGTCTTTGCTCTCTTAGTTGCTTTCTTGCAGACATTTCATTACTCAACTAGGTAACAACTTCAGTGTTGAAGGGAACTGGGTTTGCTCTCTATTTATATATTGTGGTTTGCCCGGCTTTGTTGATGGGAGTTTTGTTTTCCTCTTGGTAACTGCTTGATTAGGCTGTTATTTACTGTTTGATTGTTTGTCTCAGTTGGCGATTCCTTGATTGGGGCATTGTTTATTGCTCGATTGCTGGGCTGGAATTAATCCTGGTGTTAATTCCTATTTATCTGAATGTTGACTGTTGTCAAGGAAGTATTTTGGTCTTCTTTTGTTTCCTTTTTAGCTTTTTAATTGTGTCTTTTGAAATGCATGTAAATGTTGTTTATCTCTGTGTGCCTGCTGATGCCTGATTTATCAAAGTGCTGAACACCAGGAATTCTCTAGCATATTTTGGGCCAAGTCCAAGAGAATGGAGAGATAGACAAAGCCATAATATAAAATTGAATACATTTTTTTAAAAAATACAATGGTTCCATTTAGATTGAGCGAATTACAAATTCAGGGCAGGGGGGAAAAGTAAAGTATAGTGAGGACAAGACTGTTCTTGCAAGTAAATCAAAAGTATTCAACCCAGACAAGACAGAGTGGCTGTGGGTCTTGCCTCCCAAGGACAATTCCATCTGTCCGTCCATTACCCTGGGGGGGGGGAAACTACTGACCCCCTCAGAGAGGGTTCGCAACTTGGGCGTCTTCCTCGATCCACTGCTGACATTGGAACATCATCTTTCGGCTGTGGCGAGGAGGGCGTTTGCCCAGGTTCGCCTGGTGCACCAGTTGCGGCCCTATTTGGATAGGGAGTCATTGCTCACAGTCGCTCATGCCCTCATCACCTCGAGGTTCGATTACTGCAATGCTCTCTACATGGGGCTACCTTTGAAAAGTGTTCGGAAACTTCAGATTGTGCAGAACGCAGCCACGAGAGCCGTCGTGGGGCTTCCAAGATTCGCCCAAGTTTCTTCAACACTCCGTGGCTTGCATTGGCTGCTGATCAGTTTCCTGTCACAATTCAAAGTGTTAGTCATGACCTTTAAAGCCCTACATGGCATGGGAGCAGATTACCTCTGGAACCGCCTGCTACCGCACGAATCCCAGCGACCGATAAGGTCCCACAGAGTTGGCCTTCTCCGGGTCCCGTCGACTAAACAATGTCGTTTGGCGGGCCCCAGGGGAAGAGCCTTCTCTGTGGCAGCTCTGGCCCTATGGAACCAACTCCCCCCAGAAGCATAGTTCCCTCTAAGCTGAGCAGTGAGCAATCGCTCAGTTAAAAATCATCATCAACTCAGAGTTTTCCAAACCTGCCCAGAAGCCGAGAGGGAAAGAGTAAGAGGGAAGGAGAGAGAGAGGAAGAGAGGAAGAGAGAGAAACAGATAGAAAAAAGAGAGGAAGAAAAAGAGAAAGAAAAAGAATGGGAGTAAGGAAGAGAGAAAGAAAATCAAAATCTAGTTTGAAACTAGCTCAAATATTTAAGTGGCATTTTGATATTGATAGAGGTGCCCTATTATGAGCTCACTGTTATAGACACAGTACAGTATTTTATTTTGAAATTCTCTGAGGCAAAACAGGGTGGGTTTTTTATTTGTTTGTCTATCTATCTATCTATCTATCTATCTATCTATCTATCTATCTATCTATCTATCTATCTATCTATCTATCTATCTATCTATCTATCTATCTATTTATTATTTCTGTGCCGCCCAGTCCCGAAGGGACTGCCGCTCAGACACTACACTTTTCCGCCCACCCCAAAAAAAAATTAGAGGGAACACTGCCCGGAAGTTAGAATTGCCCCCACCCTCCCTGTCTTTTGTAAACTAAAGACTCATTTATGCCGCCAGGCATGGGGAAGTTAAGATATTCCTTCCCCCTAGGCCATTGCAAGTTATACATAGTATGTTTGTGTGTATGTTTGGTTTTATTATAAGGGTTTTAGTTGTTTTATTAATTGGATTTCTACATGCTGTTTTTATCATTGTTGTTAGCCGCCCTGAGTCTGCGGAGAGGGGCGGCATACAAATCCAATAAATAAATAAATAAATAAATAAATTCCATTCTAAATAGTTGAGAAAATGAATGTTTCAAGTATACCAATGGAGGACCAAAGTTTACGGGCTAGATCACAGATGGCTATCCTACTATGAGGTTTCATTCTTTTTTTTTAAGATAGCACAAAATAACAGCTGTTGAGGGTCAGCCAGCTAAGAGACAGACAGTTCCTGAGAAAAGACAGGAATATGAAACAGGCAAGGGAAAATAAAATGAAAAACCCAAAACAGAACCTGGGTTATTGGGGGTTAAAGAATGAAAATCTGTCTTGCTGTATGTGTGACATTCAATGTAATGAGGAAATTTTGAAGAAACCTATGGAGCAAGGGACCAGAGTAGATAACCTGTGAATTTTTTTGGTCCTTTCACTTTTATCTTTTCATATTTGGCCAATTTAAATCAATCAACTACATTTCAGAATATACTTTTCATAATTAGTGATGGGCGAACCAAACCCGCACAATTTGGGTCCGTACCGAATTTTGCGGTGTTCGGTATGCCGAACCCGAACCCGAAATTTTTTGAAACTTCGGGCAAAGTTAAGGTTGCGTTCGGCGTTCGGAGCTTTGACGTCACCGGCAGGTTGCTAAGGACGCCAAGGTGATCACTTCCTGGATTCCATGGAATCCAGGAAGTGATCACCTTGGTGTCCTTAGCAACCTGCCGGTGACGTCAAGGCTCCGCCCCTGGAATCTCTTCGTGGGAGGGATTCCCCAGCTCCTTCAAAGGGAGGTCTTCACGTAAAAATAAACATTGTTATTTTTACGTAAAAGGACACTGCAGCGGCACTGCAAGCAAAGGGCGGTCCTTTCACGTAAAAATAACAATGTTTATTTTTACGTGAAGACCTACCTTTGAAGGGGCTGGGGAATCCCTCCCACGAAGAGATTCCGGGGCTGGAGCTTTGACGTCACGTATACCAGCAAGTTGCTAAGGACGCCAAGGTGATTACTTCCTGGATTCACCTTGGCGTCCTTAGTAACTTGCCAGTATACGTGACGTCAAAGCTCCGCCCCTGGAATCTCTTCATGGGATTCCCCGTTCGTGTTCATGTTCGGTTCGTGTTCGGCCAAATTTTGCGTAAAGTTCATTTGAACTTGCCGAACCCGAACACCGTTGGGTTCGCCCATCACTATTCATAATATTAAGGTCATCAATACTTACCAAGGTGGAACTACAGATATAATGTTAATATTCTGTTAAGAATCTGCAGCAGAAATTATTTCAAAAATATTTGTGGTAGCTATTATTACAGGGCAAATTTGTGAAGTTCCCAATAACAAAGCATACATAAAACAGACACTATTTCAAACTGAAATGCATTGACTTTTGTTTTTCTATCAAGTAATCAAGATGACATTAATTTTTCCACACCAAAATATCATTGCTAAATTTAACAGAATCAAAGCTGAAATATCATGTGTGAAGTGGCTGAAGCTGTTTTAGCATTTTAAAAAAAAATTCATTTTTTGCTTGGGAAATTTAACATATTGCTGCCTTCATTATGCCACCATTTATATGCTACCATTCATTATGCCACCATTTATATGCCCTGAATGCCAAATAGCTTAAGTGAAGGATTTTATCTGAGCTATTGCAACATTATTTATAAAAACAACTGCTTGTAGAAATGGGCATTTATTTTATTAAATTCAATTACCCACTGTACAGGCCTTGTTTTCAGTAAACAGCACCAGTCTTATTTGCAAGTGAGAATTAATTGGCATTCAGGTGTTTTCAGGCTGGCAAAGAAAATACTGCACACAAGGGTACTGAGAGGCTCAGCTTCCATTAGTAGCAGAAAGGTTTGCAGCATTAATCCTAATTTAATCAAAACACTTAATCATGTGTAAAACAAAGACCAAAGATTTAACTCTTTTGATATGATACAGGGCTTAGTATACAGCACTTGTTTATTTTCAAGTCTTCAGTTCTGGAGACAAGTATGGGACTTTGATCTTGCAATTGTGACTGCACCTATTAATTCTTTGGACACCCCTGAGGAATACTATATCACAATGGAAGCAGAACACCACGGCAACAAATGAAGGAAATTAATTTCATTTGACGCATTTGTGACTCCTCCAACAGAAAAGAATATATGCAGGTCTTATAGTGTTTGCTTACTAATAATAATAATATAATAACAATAACAACAACAACAATAATAATAGCAACAACAACAACAACCGGAGAGGGGCGGCGTACAAATTTAATAAATAAATAAATAAGCCAGTGAAAGTGGTCCCAGTGACATTTGAAAACCATCGGAATTGACAAAATCTCCATCTGTCAATTGCAAAAGGCTGCTTTACTGGGATCGGCAAACATAATTCACCGCTACATCACGCAGTCCTAGGTGCTTGGGAAGTGCCCAACTGGTGATGAAATATGAAATCTAGCATAGTGATCTCATTTACTGTGTTGTATTGAAATAATAATAATAATAATAATAATAATAATAATAATAATAATAATAATAATAATAATAGCAACAACAACAACAACCAGAGAGGGGCGGCATACAAATCTAATAAATAAATAAATAAGCCAGTGAAAGTGGTCCCAGTGGTAGTTGGCACGCTGGGCGCAGTGCCAAAGGATCTCAGCGGACATTTGAAAACCATCGGAATTGACAAAATTTCCATCTGTCAATTGCAAAGGGCCACTTTACTGGGATCGGCGAACATAATTCGCCGCTATATCACGCAGTCCTAGGCGCTTGTGAAGCGCCCGACTTGTGATGAAATACGAAATCCAGCATAGAGATCTTGTTTGCTGTGATGTATTGACATAATAATAATAATAATAATAATAATAATAATAATAATAATAATAGCAACAACAACAACAGAGTTGGAAGGGAAGAGAAGAGAGAGAGATAGAGGCAGAGGAGTAGTACAAAATATAGAAGGAATAGTACAAAATATAGAGTCTGCGGAGAGGGGTGGCATACAAATCTAAATAATAAAATAAAAATAATAAAAAGAAGGAAAACAGATGGGAGATAAAACTACAAAAGGTGTAAATTTAGGTTATTTGTTTATGGCATTTTGGACAGAAATGTATAATTATGTATGTTTTGATACTATTCATTCATTTATTTATTGTATTAGATTTGTATGCCGCCCCTCTCCGGAGACTCGGAGCGGCTCACACAACAGGTATATAAAATACAAATCCAATGATTAAAAACAAAACAGTTAAAAACCCTTGATTAAAAACACTCATGTAACCCAAACATACATAAAACGAAGCGGCCAAGGGGAATCAATTTGCCCATGCCTGGCGACAAAGGTGGGTTTTTAGAAGTTTGTGAAAGGCAAACTATACTATGGTATAGTATCTATCCATTTTGATTGTTGATTGTTTCTACCATCCAGGAAATGTAAGCAGAATTTTTATATACTATGAATTCTTTAAATTCTCAAATTCCATTAAAGACCTTCCCCCCGATCCCAAGTCTTTTTAAAAAAGATATTCCATTCATTCTTTCTTTCTCAACACTTTTCCATTTCCCCTCAAGACTCAGTCAACATTTCAGTACTTCTGAGCCTATTATTTCTGAGACTGAATCCAAAACACTTAACTTAGTGCTCTTTTTTAAAACACTCTTGCACACCTGCAAACTGGGTTTTTCTGAGCCAAACGTTAAGAGTCCCTTTCTATGAAATTCTAACAGATTTCATTAATTGGCTGGTTTCTAGTTTCCACAGCGGGGAAAAGAAAAGATGTTATTCATGGGAAAGGCTTTCTGAAGGAAAATGCATGTCCTGTCTCTCAAGGCCATTCCCTCATATCATTCCATGGCAACTGAGAAATTAAAGATTTCTCTTGCATTTTATCTATCTATCTATCTATCTATCTATCTATCTATCTATCTATCTATCTATCTATCTATCTATCTATCTATCTATCTATCTGTTCTGTCTGGGTTCCCCCAGACCTCAACACCAACTGGAAAAAACAGCCAGACACGCTGGTAAAAGCAAAAGTACTTTATAGCTTGAAAAATAAACACAGAGAAAAACCTGTTCTTCCCAACAGGCAGGCTAGGAGACTTTACAGCAGAGTCCTGATGTCCAGACAATACAGCAAACTTCTTGCTGGCACACCCACCACTGTAGAGCATAAGACCCCCACCTTTTTCCCCCAAGGTTTCAGTAGTCAAAGTCACAAACCAGAATTCCAAGACGCCAAAGATCACAGCCAGGTCCCAGGACTCCCAAAGATAATACTCCACAAGCCAGGAAGGGTGGGTCTGCCTTTTAGCCTTTCCAGAGAGCACCACACCCAAACCCAGCTGTTGCCTCTTTAGTGCTGAAAGTACCTAGCCAATTGGTCCCTTCTTTGTGTTGCTCTTCTCTGTCGCAGATCGATTATTGCTTGTGCATTTTCCTCTAAGGAATCCAGACTGCTTGCTGGGGAGAGCTCCCTCTCGGGGGCCTCTGGCTGTTCCCCCTCTTCCTCAGCCTGGGATTCCTCCTCCTCGTCTGCCTGCACCTCCTGTTCCTCATCCTCCCCCTCTGAGCAGGAAACCGACAGAAGATCAGCCGTTCCCTGAGGGGCCTCGGACGGAATCACAACACTATCTATCTATCTATCTATCTATCTATCTATCTATCTATCTATCTATCTATCTATCTAACTATCTATCTAACTATCTAACTATCTATCTATCTATCCAATAAACAAATACATAGGAAGAAAATAGACATGTGATAATATAAAAGAGGGCTTAGAGGAGAGGATATATGAAAGGAAGAGAATATATAAGATAGGTGAAAGAAAGGAAAGACAATTGGACAGGGGACGAAAGGCAAACCAGTGCACTTATGTACGCCCCTTACTGGCCTCTTAGGAATCTGGAGAGGTCAATCGTGGAGAGTCTAAGGGAGAAGTGTTGGGGGTTAGGGGTTGACACAATTGAGTCCGGTAATGAGTTCCACGCTTCGACAACTCGATTGTTGAAATCATATTTTTTACAGTCAAGTTTGGCGCGGTTCGTATTGAGTTTGAATTTGTTGCGTGCTCTTGTGTTGTTGTGGTTGAAGCTGAAGTAGTCATTGACTGGTAGGACATTGCAGCATATGATCTTGTGGGCAATACTCCATGTTTTAGGCGCCGTAGTTCTAGGCTTTCTAGGCCTAGGATTGTAAGTCTATTTTCGTAGGATATTCTATTTTCAGTGACTTGCTTGTCAATAACACACGCATATTTTCTTTCTTCCTGTTTTCTTAAACCAAATGTATTCCACACAAACAAACCACTTGATGAAGTTATCATTTCTTTTATGGGCACCAAGACAAATTCCTTGTGTGTCCAATCAAACTTGGCCAATAAAATTCTCTTCTCTTCTCTTCTATTCTAATAATGAACTATCACACACATTGTGTTTAGCTTCCAAGAAAGGACACCACAGCATCTTTCATCAACTCATCCAAGTAGAAAAACAATGATATCAAAATATGAGGCAGAAAGAAAGAAGGAGCAGGGTGGATAATAGATAGATGACGTATCATATTGCAAATACTTTTCCAAGCTATAAATATTGCCATATTATTAGTGTTAAGCTGGGTACCTCATTCTCCAGTACTCAATACTTGTTTCTGGCCATTACTAAAAGAGGAAAATGCTGTGGATTTATCTACCACGTCTGCTGGAAGTTTGTTCCAAGGATCTACTACTCTTTCAGTAAAATAATATTTTCTCATGTTGCTTTTGATCTTTCCCCCAACTAACTTCAAGGGGACACAATCTGAAGTTAGTTGGGGGAAAGATCAAAAGCAACATGAGAAAATATTATTTTACTGAAAGAGTAGTAGATCCTTGGAACAAACTTCCAGCAGACATGGTAGATAAATCCACAGTAACTGAATTTAAACATGCCTGGGATAAACATATATCCATTGTAAGATAAAATACAGAAAATAGTATAAGGGCAGACTAGATGGACCAGGAGGTCTTTTTCTGCCGTCAGACTTCTATGTTTCTATGTTTCTATGAGAACCTTGCCAAGTTTTCTTCTAAATACCTCCAACCATTAAATGCATTCAAAAGATCTCCCTTAGGAAAGCTTGGGATTTTTGCCAGGGAAATGAGCAAAGGGAATAACCGAAACAACAGCTACTCTAAGCAATGCCAACAAGTAGTTTTCTTTCCAACTGGATCCTGAGATAACAGAAAGTGAGGCCTCTATTATAAATTGTATAGATTATTCCCAATTCAGAGGCATCCTGGCAGAGCAAATGTCGCAGCTGCAGAAATAACCAATTCCTCTGTTTTCCCATATTTGTCCTTCCATGAGCTTATAGGAAAATATTCATTCATTCATTCATTCATTCATTCATTCATTCATTCATTCATTCATTCATTCACTCACTCACTCACTCACTTACTTACTTACTTGTTTATTTACTTATTTATTTACTTATTTATTTATTTATTTATTTATTTACTTATTTATTTATTTATTTATTGGATTTGTATGCTGCCCCTCTCCGGAGACTCGGAGCGGCTAACAGCAACAATAAAACAGTGCACAATAGTAATCTAATACTAAAAATGATTAAAACCCCATTAATATAAAAACCAGACATACATACATACATACCTGTTTTATTGTCACTGTTAGCCGCCCCGAGTCTCTGGAGAGGGGCGGCATACAAATCCAATAAATAAATAAATAAATACCATGCATAGAATTGTAAATATAGTGCTGCTATGGTTAAAAAATGAAGTTCGTAATACATCTTCTCAATGGTTTTTAGTTGAAGGATGCCATAAAGCACCCACAATGTGGGATACATGAATGCAATAGCATTCACAATCGGGGGTGAAACCAGAGCTGAGGCTGACTTATTATCTCAGAACTCCGTTTGCCTATTAGTTTTCCAGAAAGCCAATGCACACTTCAAATGCTCAGTCGATACAAATGAAAATTACCTTTCAAAACCTATTTACTAAGAGATGCCAAATGCTGCCTCTGCTCCGCAGAGAGGGGGATAGTATTCCCATAGTAAGAGAAAGAAGTCTGTCATATTTAAAGAGCAACATATACTTGGTTCGGAGATTTTGAAACAAACCTTATAAGAGGTATTATGTAATTCAAATCACTGACTAATGGGGTGGTATTAAAAATAGTATGCATATTGCATCAAATGCTACACCAGATCTTCCTTGCCCTACTTTCAAAATGTTCCGGTTCTCTCCCTTCCTTCTTTCAAGTTACCTTCATTCATTCATTCATTCATTCATTCATTCATTCATTCATTCATTCATTCATTCATTCATTTAGTCCAATGTCACAATGAAGGTTACATTTATTTTATTTTATTTATTAGATTTGTATGCCGCCCCTCTCCATAGACTTGGGGCGGCTAACAGCAATAATAAAACAGCATATGACAAATCTAATATTTAAAATAACTAAAAACCCTTATTAAAAACCAAACATACACACAAACATACCATGCATAAATTGTATAGGCCTGGGGGGAAAGGAATATCTCAATTCCACCATGCCTGACTACAGAGGTGGGTTTTAAGGAGCTTACGAAAGGCGAGGAGGGTGGGGGCAATTCTGATCTCTGGGGGGAGCTGGTTCCAGAGAGTCGGGGCCACCACAGAGAAGGCTCTTCCCCTGGGTCCCGCCAAACAACATTGTTTAGTCGACAGGACCCGGAGAAGGCCAACTCTGTGGGACTTAACTGGTTGCTGGAATTCATGCGGCAGAAGGCGGTCCCGGAGATATTCTAGTCTGATGCCATGAAGGGCTTTATAGGTCATAACCAACACTTATAGAGAATATACACGTAGTAAAATATATCAAAGAAAGGATAGGAGAAAAGATATCAGAATAAAATATGTCAACGAAGAATAGAGGAAAAGAAATATAAATGGAAGAAAAGATATAGGAGATATAGGAGAGACAATTGGACAGGGGATGGAAGGTACACTAGTGCACTTATGCACTATATGACTTTAACCCAGTTTTTATTATTTATTTATTTGTTTGTTTATTTGTTTGTTTGTTTGATTGATTTTTATGCCGCCCTTCTCCTTAGACTCAGGGCGGCTTACAACATGTTAGCAATAGCCCCTTTTTTAAACAGAGCTAGGCTATTGCCCCCACAATCCAGGTCCTCATTTTACCCATCTCGGAAGGATGGAAGGCTGAGTCAACCTTGAGCCGGTGATGGGATTTGAACCGCTGACCTACAGATCTACAGTCAGCTTCAGTGGCCTGCAGTACAGCACTGTACCTGCTGCATCACCCCTGGCAAATGCTTGGGCTAATTCCTGCAGTTTTCTTGAGGAGGCTTTTCAAAACTTTCCCATTGCCTCCTTTCTGCTAGAATGACTGAATCACCCAGACGGATTTATGTCTAAGATGGTCCTCCACAGGAGTGGGTTCAAAGTTATGTTGCTGCTGGAAGTTACTTTCTCCCGCACCGCGTGGCTGTTCCTCATGAGTGTACATGTGCTTTGTGCATGTGTGCATGCACAGTGCCAAAAGATCAGGGGGGAAAAACAGCCAAAAAGAAGACGGCGACCGCATGCACAGTGCTGGAAACTCAGCTTCTGCACAAGAGCATGAACGCTGCTTCGATGGGTGCCCACGATTTGTGTGCGATGGGTACCCACGATTTTTCTCGCCGATTGCTGAGTTTTGAATATTTTGGCTGAAGGAGAATGGGTATGGCATCACTGCATTGATTGATGTTTGCCCTCTGGAGTATGGTGATAAGCCCAAGTTTCACCTCCTGTCACTGTCCTGAACAACTATCCTTGTGGTGTGACCAGAACAATCTAGAAATGAACACACTCAAAACCGTAGAAATGGTGATAGACTTTAGGAGAAACCCTTCCACCTCTCACAATATTAGACAACACAGTTGAGACCTTCAAATTTCTAGGTTCTATCATATCTCAAGACCTAAAATGGTCACCTAACATCAAAAACATCTTCAAAAAAGCACAACAAAAAATGTTATTTCTCTGCCAGCTCAGGAAGCTCATACTGCCCAAGGAGCTGCTGATACAGTTCTGCAGAGGAATCATTGAGTCTGTCATCTGCACCTCTATCACTGTCTGGTTTGGTGCTGCAACCCAACAGGACCGACACAGACTTCAGAGGAGAATCAGAACTGCAGAAAAAACAATTGCTGTCAACCTGCCTTCCATTGAGGACCTGTATACTGCACGAGTCAAAAAGAGGGCGGGGAAAATATTTACTGACCCCTCGCATCCTGGACACAAACTGTTTCAACTCCTTTCCTCAAAACGTCACTACAGAGCACTGCACACCAAGACAACTAGACACAAGAACAGTTTTTTCCTGAACGCCATCACTCTACTAAACAAATAATTCCCTCAACACTGTCAGACTTTTTACTAAATCTGCACTTCTATTTCTAATAGTTTTTCTCATCATTCCTATCATCCTTTTCCTCCCACTTAGCACTGTATGACTGTAACTTGTTGCTTGTATTCTAAGATTTTTATTAATATTGTTTCTTCATTGCTTATTTGACCACTATGACAATCATTAAGTGTTGTACCTCATGATTCTTGACAAATGTATCTTTTTCTTTTATATACGCTGAGAGCATCTGCACCAAAGACAAATTCCTTGTGTGTCCAATCACACTTGGCCAATAAAATTCTATTCTATTCTATTCTATTCTATTCTATACAGTTGAGAAAAGCCTCGCCTTCAGTCTCGAAATGGTCAAGAAATTCTCAGGCGGCACTGACTCTGTCAGTTTTGTGTGGGTCGGTAAGCATTTTGGGCACCCATCGTAGCAGCGTTCATGCCTTTTAGCATTCAGGTAGTATATTACAGCACACAGGAGGGAAATGGAATGAGGACGCTCACCTCTAACCTTCACCACAATGCTAGTCAATGAGCTACTGACCACTGCCACTGCTCGTTCTCTTCCGTTGGCTTCCCGTTACACAATAGTAATACCAACTTCCCCGCAATCATTCCTCCTGAAAATTATTATTATTATTATTATTATTATTATTATTATTATTATTATTACTATTACTATTACTATTACTATTACTATTACTATTACTATTACTATTACTATTACTATTACTATTATTATTAATTAGATTTGTATGCCGGCCCTCTCCGAAGACTCGGAGTAGCTCACAACAGGAACACAAAATACAAATCCAATGATTAAAAAAAAAAAGCAGAACAGTTAAAGAAGTCCTTGATTAAAAACATTCATACAACCCAAACAAACCATACATAAAACAGAGTGGCCAAGGGAAATCAATTCCCCCGTGCCTGGTGGCAAAGATGGGTTTTTAGAAGTTTGCGAAAGGCAAGGAGGGTGGGGACGGTCCTGATCTCTGAGGGGAGTTGATTCCAGAGGGTCGGGGCTGCCACAGAAAAGGCTCTTCCCCTGGATCCCGCCAGAAAGCATTGTTTTGTCGACGGGACCCGGAGAAGGCCAACTCTGTGGGACCTAATCAGTCGCTGGGATTTGTGCGGCAGAAAGCGGTCCCGAAGGTATTATTGCAAACTCTACTGCTACATCCCAAGCCATGAAGATATTCAGTAAGATATCAATAAGATATTGATAAAATTGAACGGGTCCAAAGACTGGCTACAAACATGATGGAAGGTCTTAAGCATTAAACTTATCAGGAATGACTTAATGAAATCAATCTTTATAGTTTGGAGGACGAAAAGGAAAGGGGGGACATGATCGAAACATTTTAAATAAAGGGTTAAATAAGGTTCAGGAGGGAAGTGTTTTTAATAGGAAAGTGAACACAAGAACAAGGGGGCACAATCTGAGGTTAGTTGGGGGAAAGATCAGAAGCAACATGAGAAAATATTATTTTACTGAAAGGGTAGTAGATGCTTGGAACAAGCTTCCAGCAGACATGGTTGGTAAATCCATGGTAACTGAATTTAAACATGCCTGGGATCAACATATATCCATCCTGAGATAAAATACAGGAAATAGTATAAGGGCAGATTAGATGGACCATGAGGTCTTTTTCTGCCGTCAATCTTCTATGGTTCTATGAATTGAGGTTAGGCAGGGAGTCACTATAATCCTTCTTGTCCTGAATGTCTTCTTAACCCAGATAGTATGAGTGTGAGACAGGCTAATCCTGGACATCTAAGAAGATAGTCTTTATTATATACCTCATGACAAGGAAGTGTATTTTCTGTGATGTTAGTTCTAGTGGTTCATAACATCTATTCTTAGTTTGTGAAATACACACATACCCAGAGGTAGGAAAGTAAGACTTCTAAGAGAAATCTGATCGAATGTATAAGATTTATGATTTTCAAAAGTTAGTCAACCTTGCATTGAAGTTGGGTTGTCATTTTGGCCTGGGCTGAGATGACAAAATGGCTGCATGTCAGTGAAAAGAAATGAATTGTGACATGAAGGGTGAGCTATAACATTCATATTAATATTTCCTGGAGTAAAGAGGAACATGTGCTGCTACCCTCCTGTAGAAAGGTCAATTTTTGACAGGTTTGACACCTCCAGCAGTATAGCATAAACTGAAAGCTCAGGGAACTCCAACAGCCCGAGGAAACACATATAAGCCAAGCTGTCATTGAACTTTTAGCACATGTGATCAAATAAAACAGAGCTTTATATTATTGATGGGTGGCTAAACCTGCCTCAGAAAGGACAACTCGGATACTTTGGATGCAAGAGAAAGTCCATAACAATAGCATATACCATGTTAATGCTTTTATGTGATCTGGGTCACCATTGCAAATGGAAAGGAGATGGAAGCCATTCAAATACAGTAATACATCATCTTACGAACTTAATTGGTTCCGGAAGTAGGTTCGTAAGGCCAAAGGTTCGTAAGACGAAACATTGTTTCCCATAGGAAACAATGTAAAAGCGATTAATGCGTGCAAAGGGGAAAAAAAAATCGCAAAATGGCACTCCGCTGGGCGCCGCCACCCGGCTGTCACCTTTTAAAACAGCTTTGACGTCATGAAGACGTCCTTCCTGGAGGCCCAAACATGGCCTCCAGGAAGGACGTCTTCGTGACATCAAAGCTCCGCCCATGGAATTCCCTATTGGGATTCCCCACCTCCTTTCCAGCCTCCAGATTGGCCGAAAACACCGCCGCCGATTGTAAAAATGGCACTCCGCCAGGCGGCACCGCCCAGCTGTAACATGCTGAAACAACCAGGCGCTTCTCGACGGCCTCCGGAACCTGAACCCGAAAAGTTTGGGTTCGGGTTCGGGAGAATGCCAAGAAGCCCCCTGGCTGTTTTAAAAGGTGACAGCCGGGTGGCGGTGCCCAGCGGAGCACCATTTTGCGATCTGCGGTGGGTTCGTAAGCCAGAAAAAGTTCGTAAGAAGAGGCAAAAAAATTCCGAACCCCGGGTTCGTATCTCGAGATGTTCGTATCATGGGGGGTTCGTATCACAAGGTACCACTGTAGTTGTGTTAGGTTAGAAAGAAAGGAACCAAATAGCTGTAGACAGTAATGGGCAGCCAATATTTTTACTGCCATGGTGTGGTTTATTTTGTGGGTGTGGCTTGATAGTCATGTGACTGGGTAGGAGTGGCTTGCCAGTCATGTGTATTTCCTGTGATGTTAGTGGGAGTGGCTTGAATGATCATCATCATTCAAGTGAACTGTTAAGTCCTCGACTTGCGACCTCACCAGTGTTGCTCTCTAGGGTGACAATTTGCTTTGTGTTTCCTGCGCTCTCCTTCCTGGGTCACCCCCTGCCTCAGGCTGGGTAACTAGGTGAACGGGTGCCGATCAGCTGTTGAGAAAAGAGGGGGGAGGAAATGGGCCCCCTGCAACTCCTGCTAGTGCTGGTCTCCCTGCCACTTTCCGAGGAGGAGGAAGAGGATGGGAGGGGGGATAGTCAGCTGGAGCTGGGCACACAGCTTCATTTCCACCGATGGAACTGCGTCCCACCCCATCCTGCCTGCTGCCCACCCCTGGCTGTAGACTCCAGCTGTGTGGCTACCTCTCTTTCTCCAAGTGCAGACAACTGGAAATAACTGGAAATAACACTGGATCAGTCAATGTAGATTAATCCAGCAGAATGCTTTTCTTTCTCCCATAGGGACGTCTTTATGGTTTTTTTAGACATTTAGAATAGAATAGAATAGAATAGAATAGAATTCTTTATTGGCCAATTGTGATTGGACACACAAGGAATTTGTCCATGCATATGCTCTCAATGCATATAAAAGAAGATATAGATTTGTCAAGAATCATGTGGTACAAGCAACAAGTTACAGTCATACAGTCCTAAGTGGGAGGAAAATGGTGATAGGAATGATGAAAAAAAACTAGTAGAAATAGACTATTTATTATACAATCTATATAATGATATGATAGAATAGAATAGAATAATTACAGAAACTGCAAGAGGTATGGATGACTTGAAACTTCTTTGCATTGTATGGATCTCTTAATTTGTTTGTACCCCTCCAGTTTTGTAACTTTTGACATCTGTTACTCCTTTATTTTGATTATTATGATATGTATTTCCTTGCCCTTAGCAGTTTCTTACTGTGATCTGTCCAAGGCCATTAAGAGTTAAGTGGTATTTAATAGAATCAAATAGAATAGAATTTTATTGGCCAAGTGCGATTGGACACACAAGGAATTTGTCTTGGTGCATATGCTCTCAGCGTACATAAAAGAAAAAGATACATTTGTCAAGAATCATGAGGTACAACACTTAATGATTGTCATAGGGGGCAAATAAGCAATGAAGAAACAATCAATATTAATAAAATCTTAGGATACAAGCAACAAGTTACAGTCATAGAGTCCTAAGTGGGAGAAAAAGGATGACTGTAATGATGAGAAAAAGCAGCGGTGTCAAACTCAAGGCTTGCAGCTGGATTTGGCCCAAAGGGTGCTTAGCTCTGGTCCACAGGGCCACTCTGGAAACAGCAAAGGACTGGCCTGTGGACCCTTGTAGCCCTCCCAAGCTCTGTTTTCACTGGCAGAGGGTTGCAGGGGGCCATTGCAGCCGAAAAAGAGCTTGGGAGTCTGTTTTCTCTGGCAGAGCACTGAGGTCGCCACAGGCACCAACATGAGTGACGATGAGTTGGCCACACCCAACCTGGCCACACCCACCCCAGCCCCACTCCCAGATCAAACACAACTCTGATGCAGCCCACAATGAAATCAAGTTTGACGCCTCTGCTTTAAAGCAAACAAATGCCAAATTTGCATGGCATTTCTTTAAATGCACCATATCTTCTTCAGATTTGGTTCCATATTGCCTATTGCATATTGGATAAAAATGTTAAGGGCAACTTCCACAAACATCCCTATAATGTTTATTTTAGCGCAAAATCTATGCACATTATCATTTCACCAAGTAAACTCTGCACACAATCTGCATAAGCGGTATGAAGAATCCTGTAAGAGTCTTGTATGTAAATTTTTCAGTGCTTAATCACATTTCCATTACCAGCTGCATTTCGAAGGCTGGAAGGCTACTTTTCTCAGTCATTATCATTTAAATCCCAAAGCTTGTACATCTTCTAATATAATCCCTTTTCATAAAATCTAGATTTGAAATTTTTTTTTCACAGCTTGAAGTATCCACAAGTATCCACAAACTAAAGCTATACTTTAAAAAAAGATAAGCATACAACTCCTTCAATTATTTCAAATCAAACTCTCTGTCAAACTTGAAGGAAACAAGGTAATCTAAAGTTATCGAAATGCAACTTGGGATTTGTCTAACTGATGAAAATTCAGGTTTGCAAAAAAGTGAAGTAAACTATTCTATACAGTGGTACCTTTACTTACGAACTTAATTCATTCAGTGACCAGGTTCTTAAGTAGAAAAGTTTGTAAGAAGAAGCAATTTTTCCCATAGGAATCAATTTAAAAGCAAATAATGTGTACGATTGGGAAAAGCACAGGGAGGGTGGAGGCCCTGTTTCCTTCCAGGAGATTCCTAGAGAGGCCCCACGGAGGCTTCTCCCTGCCTTTTCTGGCCCTGTTTCCTCCCAGGAGATTCCTAGAGAGGCCCCATGGAGGCTTCTCCCTGCCTTTTCTGGCCCTGTTTCCTCCCAGGAGATTCCTAGAGAGGCCCCATGGAGGCTTCTCCCTGCCTTTTCTGGCCCTGTTTCCTCCCAGGAGATTCCTAGAGAGGCCCCATGGAGGCTTCTCCCTGCCTTTTCTGGCCCTGTTTCCACTCAGGAGATTCCTAGAGTGGCCCCACAGAGGCTTCTCCCCACCTTTTCCAGTCCTGTTTCCTCCCAGGAGATTCCTAGTAAACTATTCTATACAGAATAGAAACCCCAGGGAGGGTGGAGGCCCTATTTCCTCCGAGGAGATTTCTAGAGAGACCCCATGGAGGCTTCTCCCCACCTTTTTTGGCCCTGTTTCCTCTCAAGAGATTCCTAGAGAGGCCCCACGGAGGCTTCTCTCTGCCTCTGGTTACAGTTTTGGAGGCTCGGGTTTGTAAGTGGAAAATGGTTCTTGAGAAGAGGCAAAAAAATCTTGAACACCCGGTTCTTATCTAGAAAAGTAGAGGCTGTACTTTAAAACCCAGAACAGAAATTTTTGCATTCCCCCACACACACCTTTTTGCAAGGAACAGGAAAGAAACTATAATGACAACAGATGGATTGATGTATTTATTGATAGGTATGTACAAAACCTGGAGATGGAATTTGTTATCATTATGCTTGCCCAGCTTCAAGTAGCAGATCTCCCTAGGAAATTTAACTGCCTATTTGAATTCTAAGCAAACCTCTTTTCACCTCTTTGAAATTTTCTGCTGCTTGTTTGATCCAAAACCCCTGAAGAATTTTTCACTCGTGCGAATATGAGCGTTGCATAATTGATGCAGAATATCCATATAAACAGCTACTTTATTTATTTATTTATTTGTCTGCCTGCCTGCCTGCCTGCCTGCCTGCCTGCCTGCCTGCCTGCCTGCCTGCCTGCCTGCCTGCCTGCCTGCCTGCCTGCCTATCTATCTATCTATCTATCTATCTATCTATCTATCTATCTATCTATCTATCTATCTATCTAGCTAGCTAGCTAGCTAGCTAGCTAGCTAGCTAGCTAGCTAGCTAGCTAGCTAGCTAGCTAGCTAGCTATTTATTTATTTGCCTTCTATACTGCCTAATCACAACAGGGCGGCTCACAACAATATAAAATTACGGTAACAATGACAATAATAAAAAAAGAAGTCAAAGAAGAAACGAGCAATTACTAAAATCCTAATTAAAAATTAAAAAACAATTCAGGAACATGTACTAATCATTCATACCAAATTCATATATACGGACAAGCTAGTGGTTGATTTAGGGCCTCCAGGCCTGCCAACATAGCCAGGACTTTCCGGTCTTATGAAAGGCCCGCAGGGTGGGGGCCGTACGGACAAGGGTGGGCTACTGCCAGGATTGGGGGGGGGGAATGCAGTGGGGTAGAGAAAATGGAGCTCCAGCCCACAGCACCCAATTTGCACTGAAAGATGTTGAAAGAAAATGCATAAGCCACGCCCACAGTGTGGTAGTAAAAATTTTGGTAGCCCTTCACTGCATGCGGACCTCAGGGGAAAATTATTCTCTAAATTATTCTGCCGCATGAATCGCAGCGACCAGTTAGGTCCCACAGAGTTGGCCTTCTCCGGGTCCCGTTGACTAAACAATGCCATTTTGCGGGACCCAGGGGAAGAGCCTTCTCGGTGGCGGCCCCGGCCCTCTGGAACCAACTCCCCCCCAGATATCAGAGTTGCCCCCACCCTCCTTGCCTTTTGTAAGCTCCTTAAAACCCACCTCTGTCGTCAGGCATGGAGGAATTGAGATATTCCCTTCCCCTAGGCTTTAAAAAAAATATGCATGGTATGTCTGTATGTATGATTGATCTCTTAAATTGGGGTTTCTTTTTAAAATTAACTTAAATATTAGATTTGTTTATATTGTTTTATTACTGTTGTTAGCCGCCCCGAGTCTGCGGCATACAAATTTGATAAATAAATAAATAAATAAACAAACAAACAAAGAAAGTTGGAGCAGCAACAGAGAAGTCCCTCCTCCGCGGTCCCGCTAACCTACATTGTTTAGCTGACGGGACCTGGATGAGGCCGACTCTGTGTGGTCTAATTGGTCTCTGGGAGGTATGTGCATTAGATTAGGCTAATTTTTATTTATATCCAAAGAATATAATGCATGCACCGCTAAAAATATGAACCTTAATGTTACACATATAGCATATTAAGTGATAACAACTATAATATTACTGCAGAGTAAGGGCAATTTAATAGAATCTCATGGCAATCTGCAAATGGCTACTGGCCTGTCAGTTAAAAGGAAAAGAATAATTTTCTCTTCTGAACTTCCATGGAAGTCGATTAATAAGGGCTTATTAAAAACTTCATATCATGTCATAAAAAAGGACAGTGAAGAAGGACACATACAATAGATTCAATTTCCCCACTGGGCAGAGAGAAAGGCACTCTTCCAAAGGAGTATTACTAAATCTTCCAATAGTGATGACAGCACTAGATCAAATTTAGTTAAAGTAAAGCTTTCCTGTGAGTCATGCATAAAATGTTAGCAAAGGAAGTATCGGTTGAAAGTCTACGGAGCAGCGGTGAAATCTACTTACCTTCCCTACTGGTTTGGAACTGCGCATTGCACACACATGTCACCATTCAACACACTTTTCCACTCTCTCTCTCTCTCTCTCTCTCTCTCTCTCTCTCTGTCTATCTCTCTGTCTGTCTGTCTGTCTGTCTGTCTATCTATCTATCTCTGTCTCTCTCTCTGTCTGTCTGTCTATCTAATATCTCTCTCTCTCTCTCTCTCTCTCTCTCTCTCTCTGTCTTTCTGTCTGTCTATCTCTCTGTCTGTCTGTCTGTCTGTCTCTATCTATCTATCTATCTATCTATCTATCTATCTATCTATCTATCTATCTATCTATCTATCTATCTATCTCTGTCTCTCTGTCTTCGTGGCCTTACAAAAAGCCAGCAGGGTGGAGGCTGCATGGACCTCGAGGAGGAGTTGATTCCATAAGGTTGGGGCAGCAACAGAGAAGGCCCTTCCCCGCAGTCCCGCCAACCGGCATTATTTAGCTGACAGGACCTGGAGGAGGCCAACTCTGTGTGCTCTAATTGGTCTCTGGGAGGTATGTGGCAGGAGACAGTACCATAAGCCATATAGGGCTTTATAGGTGATAACCAACACCTTGAATTGTGCCTGGAGACCAATAGGGAGCCAGTGCAGCTCGTGGAGTGTAGGTGTTATACTGTATGTGTGTACCGAGATGCACCCATGACAACTTGTGTGCCTGTATTTTGGACCATTTGGAGTCTCCAAACACTTTTCGAGAGTAGCCCCATGTAGAGCGCATTGTACGTGTGCAGAAGGCTTTGCACATGAGCAGACAGTTAAAAAGAAAGAAAAAAATGGCGACATCTGGGCAAATGGGCGGAGCCTCGCAATGATGCCGCTACTAGTTCTCTGAATCACCGGTGGCCTCCACTACCAATACGTCCAAACCAGGCTGAACTGGTAGCCTTTCATCCCTGCTATGGAGCAAATGTGACCTAAACTTGATAGGAATAGCTCTTAAATCTTTCTCTGGATCTATCTCTACATGGTCCCTCCCAGAGACCACAGAGTTGGCCTTCTCCAGGTCCCGTCAACTAAACAATGTCGTTTGGCGGGACCCAGGCGAAGAGCCTTCTCTGTGGCAGCCCTGACCCTCTGGAACCAGCTCCCGCCGGAGATCAGAACTGCCCCCACCCTCCTTGCCTTTCGTAAAGTTCTTCAGACCCATCTCTGCCGTCAGGCATGGGAGAACTGAGACATCTCCCCCGGGCCTGTACAGTTTATACATGGTATGTTTGTGTGTATGCTTGCTTTTAATAATGGGGTTTTTAGTGTTTTTTAAATTATTAGATTTGTTCTTACATTGTCTTTGTTATTGTTGTGAGCCGCCCCGAGTCTACGGAGAGGGGCGGCATAAAAATGTAATTAATAATAATAATAATAATAATAATAATAATAATAATAATAATAATAATAAAGAAATCTGCTGTTTCAGCTCAGAGGAAGCTCTTTCTCAAAGCCAACTGAAATCAGATATTGGGCGCGTAGGCTGCAAAATGTTAGGTTTGGATTAATACCAGCCATCCATGATGATGTGAAATTGCTTTAGGAGGTTAAGAAGGCCAAGGAGCTCTGAAAGAAAATTAAATCAAAGCCATATTTTCAAGTAGCCAAGCAAGATATATTCTTCTATGGGCATTAATCCAAATTGCAGCCTTACCAAGGAGCTGCAGACCCATGGGGGAATTTGTATTTAAAAATTTAGAGTGGACAACTTCAGCAACAACCAAATTGATGAACATTACAGATCTGAGTGCTAAAAAGCCAAATACTGTAGTTCATACCTTTATCCTATCATTTTTTTAAAAAAATTGCTGTTCATGATATGTACCATTAAGATTTGCATAAAAAGCTTAGACTATTAGTATTTGAGGTACTATCCACCCAGCTGTTCTGTTCAAAAACACACCCTAATGTTATGTTCCCGGGTCTATTTGACCTGGACCGCAAATTGTTCATTTTAGGTACTTATATTTGGTCTTTTTGAAAGCTTTTTTCACTTGGAAACAAGTTTGAACACTTCTGCACACATTGAAATAAAAATTGAAATGAAAAAATTAATGCTTATTGGTTTATTTTGCTGATAAAAAGCGTGTGCCCTGCGTTTTGTGACTTTTTTTCAATTTATAGATAGTTTTGCTTGCAAAATGCATTCTATTTTACTAAAGTTGGTGTGGGATTGGTAGCCTGAACATTTCTGAATAAAATGTTATGAAAATTGAACTGAAAAAATTGATGCTTATTGGTTTATTTTGCTCATAAATGGGCCCCCATGCTTATACTCAAATAGGCTTATACTCGAGTAGGGTTATACTCGAGTATAAGACCATATGGTTTTATATTAGAAAATAAACTGAATGTTCAATTTAGTATATCAAAAGTTTTTGGGGAAAATTCCTTAGAGATTTGTAGCCTAAAAAAATATAAACTGACACGGAATTCTGAAAAAATGGGGGTGGGGCTTTTTGATAAAAATAAAAATAAAAGCATTAATTTTTTTCAGTTCAATTTTCATATCATTACATTCATAAATGTTCAAACTAGTTTCCCAGTGAAAAAAGTTTTCAAAAAGACCAAATTCAAGTACCTAAAGAAATTATTTTTGATCCGGGTCGTATACAACCAGAAACAGACTCAATGTGATTTTTTTTTTTTGCTCAGAAAAAAGTTAGCCCCCACTCCCCACAAATATTTTTATGATCATCAATGTTAAATTGAGTAAATGAATGCCTAAGATATTAAAAATATTTCAACTTTGGAGCCTAAAAAAAATTTAAAGTGAAAATGGTTGCAAGCAGCCGGGGAGGGGGGGAGACCTTATTTATGATTTTTAAAAAACCCATAAGCATCATTTCTTTCAGTTCATTTATATTTTTCTTATGTTCAGAAATGTTCAAACTACCAATCCCACACCAACTTCAGTAAAACTGAACCCATTTTGCAAGCTAAACTATCTATAAATTGAAAGAAAGTTCACAAATAAAGGGGGGGGGTTCTGCCTTTTAGGATCAAAATAAAGCAATATGCATACTTTGTTTCAGTTCAATTTTAATATCATTGTGTGCAGAAATGTTCAGACTACTTTCCAAGTGAAAAAGGATTTCAAATTGACCACACATAAACTCTTCAAATGGAGAATTTTCGGTCCGGGTCAGGTTGACCCGGGAACAGACCTCTAGGGACTATTTTTTTCTCATCAAGAAAGAAAACCCCCCACCACCACCCAAAAAAATATCTTAGAGAGAACCCCTGAAATGATGCAAAGCCATGAAATTTCAAGTTTCAGATATGCATTGAAAATTTTTTATAGGGTCTCAAACTTTGATTTCGGGTCTCACAGGCCCGAACAGAACAGCAGGGTTTTGTTTCTTTTTCCAAACAGTTGAAAGGTAAACAGATATCCATGTATCTAAATCCTTTAGATTAATTAATGCAGACACTATCAATTTTCCAGGAAAGGTGGTGGGTGCCAAGGTTTATTTATTGTTGTTGCTATCATTATTGATTAGTATTTCCTCCGTTAGTACACAGTGTATCCTGTTTTAAACCTACTTGAGTTTTATTATCTATATACAAAAGGACTTAAGAAGGTACAGAGACCAAACTATGGGAATAAAATCCCAGTTTGGGAAAATATTACGGTGCATAAACAAGTAAGAATAAACAGGTCTAAGTATTTCTGGAGCTGATAACATAAGCACAAAATGCAGACTAACATATAGCAAAAGAATTATTAATGTTCATTGCCCTCATTTTAAAAGATGCTGGAGTTTTGCCTGGATGAACAAACAATTTAAAAAATTGTATTTTCCAGTCATCAGAAACCTGTCAGCTTTTTAAGAAAACGATTGCAATTTTTAGAAGGTGGTTGGCAGCAATCAAATAAATCAATGGAGAAGAACTCTTTTTACAGTTGAAGATTTCTAAATTAGAGTTTCATAATTATGGCTGAAAAGGGTAAACTATGAATTTCACATGGAATTCACTTCTGACATCAGCCTAGGCAGCAGGCAGCTCTCCAAAGAGCCTTTGAATTTGGCCCTCTCAATAAAATAGTGAAATAGTCAAAATAGTTTTGAATAGAGGCAAATAAAAGTTAAGCTCTGGCAATACTTTCCACATCCAACAAAGAATAAGGCGTGCAACAAAGAAACGTGGAGGAAATTCTAAAAAGATTGTTTTTAAAAAGCTTTGCAACTTTTACCATCTTCATACCAGTGGTGGGTTGCTCCCAGTTCTGACCAGTTCTTAGAACTGGTAGCAGCGGTGGCAGGAAGCTCTGCACACCCTTCCAGGATGTGTCCATGCATGCGCAAAAACAATGCGCACACACAAAAGCACGCATGCGAACCAATGGCAAACTAATGCAGAGCCCACCAATGCATCATACTAAATCTGGAACTTTCAAAGAAGCTTCCAAATCATACCAAAAGTCCCGAAGACATAGAATGGAAATAAAATAAATAAGTGTTCCCAGATTGGAGACTCTTTTACAAATTGATTAAAAAAAAATATTAAGAGGGAGTACAGTTTTCTGTTCCAAGATCACATGATGTCTTGGTAAGACCATAGTTGGAATCCCACATCCACTTTTGGTCGCCATGATATAAAAAGATGTTAAGACTTTAGAAAAAGTGCAGAGAAAGAGCAACAAAGATGTTTCTCCTGGCGGGCCCCAGGGGAAGAGCCTTCTCTGTGGTGGCCCCGGCCCTCTGGAATCAACTCCCCCCGGAGATTAGAACTGCTCCCACCCTCCTTGTCTTCTGTAAACTACTTAAGACCCACTTATACCACCAGGCATGGGGGATTTGAGACATCTTTCCCCCCCGGCTCCTTATAATTTATGTTTGGTATGTATGTGTTGTTTGGTTTTTTAAATTATGATAGGGTTTTTAGTTATTTTTAATATTAGATTTGTGCCATTATAATATTGTTTTTATCGTTGCTGTGAGCCGCCCCGAGTCTACGGAGAGGGGCGGCATACAAATCTAATAAATTGAATTGAATTGAATTTTTTTAAGGAATTGGAAGATAAAACATACAAATAATGTTTTGCAGAAATAGGGTATGTCTAATTCAACGGTCCCCAAACTACGGCCCGCGGGCCACATGTGGCCCACTGAGGCCGTTTATCTGGCCCGTGGGTATTTTCCAAGGCCGCACTAGAAAAGCAGTGAGAACGTCCCCCTCAATCTCATCTCACCCGAGGTAAAGTAAGGCTTGCTGAAAGCCAAGCTGGGCACAACACACCCACCCACCGCCTCCTCCTCTTTGAGTTGCTAGCTCCCGTTTTCTGAATGGGGATTGAATGGGAGTCCGGGGTCGGAGGGTGGAGGCTTGTCTGGCGAGTCCTCCGCGGGGAGAGAAGAGGGAGGGTGAAAGAAGGAAAAGAGAGAGAGAGAAGTGGAGAGAAAGAAAGAAAAGGGAAAGAGAATGGAAAAAGAGCAAGGGAAAGAGAAGTGGAGAGGAAGGAAGGAGGGAGGGAGGGAAGGGAGGGAGGGAAGGGAGGGAGGGAGGGAAGGGAGGGAGGGAAGGGAGGGGGCGAAAGAGAGGGAGAGAGAAAGGGAGGGAGGGAGGAAGAGAGATAGCAAGAGAGAGAGTGAGAAAGAGACAGAGAGAGCAAGAGACAGAAAGAAAGCAAAAGAGAGAGAGAAAGAGAGAGAAAGAGAGAGAGAGAGAGAGAGAGAGAAAGAGAGAAAGAAAGAGAGAGAGAGACAAAGAAATAAGGTATGTGCAGTGTGCATAGGAATCTGTTCATAGTTTTTTTTTATAGTCTGGCCCTCCAACAGTCCGAGGGACAGTGAACTGGCCCCCTGTATAAAAAGTTTGGGGACTCCTGGTCTAATTTAATGAAAAGAAGGACTAGGAGTGACATCAATTTTTATCCTTGATTAGTTTCCATCCATTCTTGTCCTGCCAAAAGGATGGCTATGGATGGAAACTAATCAAGAACTAAGGAGAATTTATGAGCCGGGGTGGCGCAGCATGTAGAATGCTGTACTGCAGGTCATTGAAGCTGACTGTAGATCTGTAGGTCAGCGGTTCAAATCTCATCCCTGGCTCAAGGTTGACTGAGCCTTCCACCCATAATCTCTGACATTGATATGCGAAGTAGCTGAAGACTCTCTAATGGCAACATGGAATACAGATTGCAATGCTTGGACATGGTGTTAACAGACTGCTCTATTCATTTTGTTTATTAGGATTTCTCAAATAGCTAAGTCTTTTCTATTATTTTTTTGCTTAAGAGCTATCTGTCATAATTAGAATCTGAAAGCACATCTGCTAAGTGGGTAAGACATCTTTAGCTCATCTTTAGCTAAGTGTTAATGGGCTTAAACCAAAGCCATCATTTCAATATTTTTCCATCTTTTGTATTTGCATTTGCTAACTCACTATCTTTTTCATTTTAAATTATGTTTAATTTATGATTGTACTCATTTGCCATAGAGGTTGTACGTTTTCATTATCAAAGCAACTAAAAGAGTAATATATTAATGGCAATTCTATTTAAATGTGTGCGGCTTTTAAAAAAGCACGTATAATAGATGAAAGTCACTAATTAAATGGAAGAGACTATTAAGCACTTGATAATTCTGTGTTGTCACAGACTACTGATCTCAAAATCAGTTACCATCATAATTAAACTTAAGAATTCTTGCAACATCTCAAAAGCTAAAATGACTAACACAAAAATTATTTCTACATCTCTCCCTACATATTTATTTGTAAATATAACATTTTCTCAATTACAGCAACAAGATGTTTTTTTGTAGATTAATAAAAATGTTTTATTTATTTAGCCATACAAAGATTTATTTATTTATTTATTTATTTGTCTGTCTGTCTGTCTGTCTGTTTATTTATTTGTTTATTTATTTGTTTATTTATTTATTTATTTATTGGATTTGTATGCCGCCCCTCTCCACAGACTCGGGGCGGCTAACAACAATGATAAAAAACAACATGTAACAATCCAATTTAATAAAACAACTAAAAACCCTTATTATAAAAACCAAACATACATACAAACAAACATACCATACAAAACTTGCAATGGCCTAGGGGAAGGAATATCCTAACTCCCCCATGCCTGGCGACAAAGTAATTTGCGAAAGACAAGGAGGGTGGGGGCCATTCTAATCTCTGGGTGGAGTTGATTCCAGAGGGCCGAGGCCGCCACAGAGAAGGCTCTTCCCCTGGGGCCCGCCAAACGACATTGTTTGGTTGACGGGACCTGGAGAAGGCCAACTCTGTGGGACCTTATCGGCTGCTGGGATTTGTGCGGTAGAAGGCGGTTCCGGATGTATGTCCAATATGATGTTGTTTCATAGAACTAAGTAGCAAATACACACAATAAACTAAAGTTACACGTTGAAATAAAATACATATAGAAGTGCAATGAGTTACATTCTTATTTTCAGATTGTTTTTACACAATTCCAATCTGGTCTGCATATGGATTTGATGGCTAAGATGCAATGACAGAGATTTGTCAAACAACTATACTTGGCATGTTAGAAAGCATGAAATAAATGATGATCTGTAAAATACAGATATAGTAAAGATTTAGGAGGAGGAGGAGGAGGAGGCAGAGTCGCACAGTGGTTAGAATGCAGTATTGCAGGCTAATTGTCCACAGCCTGAAGTTCAATCTTGGCAAGCTCAAGGTTGACTCTGCCTTACATTCTTCTGAGATCAGTAAAATGAGGAACCAGATTGTTTGGGGTAATCATGGGCTTTCCCAAATATGCCCAAGTTACACCAACACTCCGCACTCTGCATTGGTTGCCGATCAGTTTCCAGTCACAATTCAAAGTGTTGGTTATGACCTATAAAGCCCTACATGGCACCGGACCAGATTATCTCAGGGACCGCCTTCTGCTGCACGAATCCCAGCGACCAGTTAGGTCCCACAGAGTGGATCTTCTCCGGGTCCCGTCAACTAAGCAATGTCGCCTGGCAGGACCCAGGGGAAGAGCCTTCTCTGTGGCGGCCCCGGCCCTCTGGAACTAACTCCCCCCAGAGATTAGAACTGCCCCCACCCTCCTTGCCTTTCGTAAACAACTTAAAAACCACCTCTGCCACCAGGCATGGGGGAATTGAGATCCTCTTTCCCCCTAGGCCTTTACAATTCTATGCATGGTATGTATGTATGTATGTTTGGTTTTTATATTAATGGATTTTTAATCATTTCTAATACCAAATTACTATTGTACACTGTTTTATTGTCGCTGTTAGCCGCCCCGAGTCTCCGGAGAGGGGCGGCATACAAATCCAATAAATAAATAAATAAATAAATAAATAAATAAATAAATAAATAAATATGCTGATTCTGTAAACTACTTAGAGAGGGCTGTAAAACACTATGAAGCAGTATATAAGCCTAATTCTTTTGGTATTGCTAAAGATTTAAGTTAGAATCTAATGACCCTGTGCTATAGGAGTATCCAACCATCCTTTTCAGATGTTAGATATCTAAGCCCAGGAAAGAAGAGAATATATTCTTGTCCTACATCCTTCTCAGCCTCTGAGCTTGTTCAATCCATTACAAAGGAAATCCCAAATTCCCTCTAAAGACTCCATGACAGACTTAAATGGGATAGGATATTAAAGCTGAGAATCCCCAAGGCCCTAATTCATCTCAAGGCTTCTATCAACTTCGATCATGCTGTGTCACACAAAGGAATTGTGCCATCATATTTCTTAGGCTGTCATGACATTCTGAGGGAAAGAATGACAGGGAGGGAGGGAGGGAGGGAGGAAGGAAGGAATGTTACACCAACACTCCACAGTCTGCATTGGTTGGCGATCGGTTTCCGGTCACAATTCAAAGTGTTGGTTATGACCTAAAAAGCCCTTCATGGCATCGAACCAGAATATCTCCGGGACCGCCTTCTGCGGCGCGAATCCCAGCGACCAGTTAGGTCCCACACAGTTGGCCTTCTCCGGGTCCCGTCGACTAAATAATGCTATCTGGTGGGACCCAGGGGAAGAGACTTCTCTGTGGTGTCCCCGACCCTCTGGAACCAACTTCCCCTAGAGATCAGAGTTGCCCCCACCCTCCTTGCCTTTCATAAGCTTCTTAAAACCCACCTCTGTCATCAGGCATGGGAGAATTGAGATATCCCCTCCCCCTAGGCTTATAAAATTTATGCATGGTATGTCTGTGTGTATTATTGTTTTTTTAAATAAGGGTTTTTAAATTATCTTAAATATTAGATTTGTTCATATTGTTTCACTATTGTTGTTAGCTGCCCCGAGTCTACGGAGAGGGGTAGCATACAAATCTAATAAATAAATAGATAGACAGATAGATAGATAGATAGATAGATAGATAGATAGATAGATAGATAGATAGATCGATAAATAAGCAAACAAGCAAGCAAGCAAGCAAGCAAGCAAGGAAGGAAGGAAGGAAGGAAGGAAGGAAGGAAGGAAAGAAAGAGGAAAGCAGGAGTGGATTCTGACTTACCTCGCTACTGGTTCACTTCCTCCCATGCTGCATGGGCGTGTCTAATGGGCGCGCACACAATTTGCATTTGCAGTGCCAAAAACATTCTGAAAACAAGATGGCGACACATACGCAATGCTAGAAATTTGGCTTCTGTGCAGGCTCAGAAAAAAACCAGAAAAAAATTCAAAAAATTAAAAATATATATTTTTTTAAAAAATGATGGGAGCATCCATGGACTGGCACCAACCAAACCGGTTCTGTGATGTCATTGCGACATCACCAGCAAGGTGGTACCGGTTTGGGTGAACCGGTCCAAAACGGGAGGAACCCACTGAAAAATACTGAGACAGTCGGTTCTTAAAGCTCTTTTTATTTGTAAAGGCAGGACAGCTCTTTTTGTAAGTGACTTCAAGTAAGAACGCGACTGGAATAAACAGTGCCAGTGCGCTCCTTTCATACTTTATTTTTCCCGCTAAAATCCTGCTGTCAAACTCTTAGCCAATCAGAACGCACCAACCATTTCAACTATTTACATTTACCTCAGCGCATATTTAACACCCACCTCTGGAGGGAGGGCAAGCTAATATGAAACATCTGAAGGGCCACAGTATGGTTCCACACCCTGAAGAGGTTTTAAGAATGGGTAGTTTTCAAATTCTAAAACAAACAACCCTTGATAGTGCATGCACCGCATATATGTCTATACGAATATCTACTATATTTGTTATCTGTTTTAGAGTTGTTGGGTTTTCTTTCTCCCAGTTAGAAGGAGAAATTGTACTGAGGTAGGACTCAATATTCATACATTCTCTTTGTCTTCATCATGAATTTAATTTCATACGGATTATGGATACTTAGTTTAATTGAAAATGTGGACCCTTCTTGATGTCTTGCTACAAGTCATAGTCTGAGTGAGCGGCTATTTTCCCTTGGGGTTCACTTCTCTTATAGCTCCACTGAGAATGAGGCTTTAGTGCAGTTTTCATAATCTAGTGGTTCACATCTGTTAGCTCATTTTATTAAAGCTGTTTGGAAAATAAAAGAATTGACCAATGCCTGAGGTTAGGATTCAATTCTTCCATCCCTCATTTTGTTCAGTCCAAGGAAAGACTTTATTTATTATATTTATTCAGACATAAGCCACTAGGATTGAGCAACCTGTCTGTTCCTAAGCCACACCACCTTTATATATATTGTTTTCATCCATTCCTTTTATTCCCATCTTTAGCCAAGAATGTTAAAGAACATCGCTCCAAAATATTAATGTTCTGGTCCACAGTATGGAGCTACAGTGGTAACTCTACTTCAGAACTTAATTCGTTACGTGACCAGGTTCTTAAGTAGAAACATTTATAAGGAAGCAATTATTCCCATAGGAATCAATGTAAAAGCAAATAATGCGTGCAAAACCATTAGGAAAGAGATAAAAGTTCGGAATTTGGGTGGGAGGGGGAAGAGGAGGAAAAAGAGGAGGAGGACAGTCGCTGCTGAAGGAAGAAGGTGAGGTGAGGGGAATCAAAAATATCCAAAACTTTAAGGCTTAAAAAAAAAGAGGGACTCTGAGGTGGTGAGGAGGAGCACGCGCCTCCAATATACCCGGCGCGAGGCTGCCTCCCATACATTGGCTGCTGCTGCTACCTGATGCCTCTTAGAATAGAATAGAATAGAATAGAATAGAATTTTTATTGGCCAAGTGTGATTGGACACACAAGGAATTTGTCTTGGTGCATATGCTCTCAGTGTACATAAATAAAATATGCATTTGTCAAGAATCATGTGGTACGACACTTAATGATTGTCATAGGGGTCAAATAAGCAATGAAGAAGCAATATTAATAAAAATCTTAGGATATAAGCAACAAGTTACAGTCATACAGTCAACATGGGAGGAAATGGGTGATAGGAATGATGAGAAAAACTAGTAGAATAGAAGTGAAGATTTAGTAGAAAGTCTGATAGTGTTGAGGGAATTATTTGTTTAGTAGAGTGATGGCATTCGGAAAAAAACTGTTCTTGTGTCTAGTTGTCTTGGTGTCCTTCCCATGCTGAAGGGCTCCCCTGTCCTTTCGTTCACTGTTTTGTAGCCAGCGCCTTTCCTTTGCTGTGGTGACTCCTCGGCTGCCCAGAGGGAAGGGAGGGGTTTTTTTCCTCTGGGCCTTGACAGAGGTTTATTCTCTGTCCAAGCATCCAGAGAAAGGAAAATGCTTCGTTCGCTCTGGACTACCAGAGCCTCCTTAAGCGCCACCAAAAAGCTCCTCTGGCAGCCCAGATGGTCGGGCCTTCATGCCGCTCTCAAATTTCCTGGGAAAAGTTTTCTGGGCTTGGGTTCTTAAGTAGAAAATGGTTCTTAAGTAGAGGCAAAAAATCTTGAACACCTGGTTATTATCTAGAAAAGTTCTTAAGTAGAGGTGTTCTTAAGTAGAGGTACCATTGTATTCTCAAATAGTTTTAAATAGAATTTCCACAATTTAATGTATTTAACAATCCTCCACTCCACAATTGAAAATTATTGCTTTTTACATGTTACATTATGTTAGTGGTCCCCATAATCTAATATTCTCACAGAGTTGGCCTTCTCCGGGTCCCGTCGACTAAACAATGTCGTTTGGCGGGCCCCAGGGGAAGAGCCTTCTCTGTGGCGGCCCAGGCCCTCTGGAACCAACTCCCCCCGGAGATTAGAACTGCCCCTAACCCTCCCTGTCTTTCGTAAACTACTCAAGACTCATTTATACCGCCAGGCATGGGGGAGTTGAGATAGCTCTTCCCCCTAGGCCATTACAAGTTATGCATGGTATATTTGTGTATATGTTTGGTTTTATAATAGGGGTTTGTAGTTGTTTTTATTATTGGATTGTACATGTTGTGTTTATTATTGTTGTTAGCCGCCCCGAGTCTACGGAGAGGGGCGGCCTACAAATCCAATAAATTATTATTATTATTAATTATTCTAGCTTGCACTAGATTCATATGATATGTACATTCTTGGTTAAGTTGAGAGACTGTGTAGCCTAAACAGCAGCATGCAGTGGTATCTTCTGGTAGTACCCTCTGCTTCTTTTCTAAATCAGCAGCAGAATTAATTGGCATTTTCTCCTGAGAAAGCCATGCACGTAAAATGAGCTTTCTCTAACCTGATAGCCTAACCTAAGAAATGTATGGCTTCAGAAACAATCCTTCCAAAACTGTCTTGAAATATTTTAATTACATATTTTTCTTATAAATTTGTAATTAAACATAAAAGCTGGGAAAGGCAGTCATAAATTCTATTAATTTAGGCTACCAATAAAGTAAGCTTTAGTCGTTTACAGTTTTCCATTGCACTCTGGCAAACTTTGTGAAAACTATACTAACAAATATTGCTGTCATCATTTCTCTAAAGTACATAGCTCTCACGTGATCCGAAATACCATCAGATACCATCTATTTCAACACCATCTGAAACAGAATTGTTGCTAATGTTTCCAATGTTTGATAGCCATGGTGAATACTGTTGACAGAGAAAACTGTGCAATGACAAACAAAAGTGGTCAAAGATTTCTCTCCCAGTCTATCACCATTGACCAGCAACTGTGACTTCCATTGTGCCATTGAGCTTTGCACATAACGTCTGGTGTTTTTATTGCCTCTTGTTATTTCTAGGCATTTGATCCAATCATGTGGCAATGTTCCAAGGGCATTCTTACACCAAAGGTTGTAGATTGCAATTATTTTTCTTTGCTTACTTTTCTTTCCTTGGATCAGATATCTATATCTCCTTTTATTATTTATGTATTTAATTTATTTAAATATTATGCATTTACAATTTTTATGCATACCTAGCAGCAAAAGATAATTAACAGGACCATAAAGTCAGGTATCCTAGATACTCATAAGAAAATGTATGAAGATGACAATCATTATCAGTAGTGAGTTCCTACTGCTGTGCCTAATTATGCTCAGCTCTGTGGCTCTGGTGTGCGAGCATGTGTTCGAGCAAAATTTTGCTTCCTATACCTGTGCAGGTAGTAAAAACTTGCACGGGGACACACATGCAGAGCCGCAGATGTGGAAGCAAAAAACCTTGCCTAAACACGTGCTCACGTGTGTCGCCATGCGAGATTTGGGGCAGGAAGCAAAATTTTGCTCAAATGCGCGCTCGCGTGCCAGAGCCACAGAGCTGCGTGCAATTATGTGTACCAGTAGGAACCCACTACTTATCATTATCAGAAGCAACAACAGGTTTAATTAATACAGATAGCACGTTTCGTGAAGGTCGAGTCTAAGTAAACAAAAAATTCCAATTCGAAAACTTTTTCAATCTTGGATAGTCTAAGGGAAAAATGTTGGGGGTTAGGGGTTGACACTACTGAGTCCGGTAATGAGTTCCACGCTTCGACAACTCGATTGCTGAAGTCATATTTTTTACAGTCAAGTCTGGACCACTTAATATTAAGTTTGAATCTGTTGTGTTCTCTTGTGTTGTTGCGGTTAAAGCTGAAGTAGTCATTAACAGGTAGGATGTTGCAGCATATGATCATGTGGGCAATATTTAGATTGTGTTTTAGGCGTCGTTGTTCTAAGCTTTCTAGGCCCAGGATTGTTAGTCTACGTTCGTAGGGTATTCTGTTTCGAGTGGAGGAGTGAAGGGCTATTCTGGTATCTCTGGACATTTTCGAGGGTGTTGATGTCCGAGATGCAGTATGGATTCCAGACATGAGCTGTATTCAAGGATGGATCTGGCAAAAGTTTTGTAGGTTCTGGTGAGTAGTGTGAGATTGCCAGAGCAGAAGCTACATAGGATCAGGTTAACAACTCTAGAAGCCTTTTTGGCGATATTGTTGCAGTGGCCTTGGGCACTTAGGTCATTTGATACTAGTATTCCGAGGTCTTTTACTGAGTGTGGGTTGGCTGTGAGATTTTAGTTATTCAGTTTATATAAGAGGTTCGGATTCTTTTTGCCGATGTGGAGGGTAGAACATTTGTTGGTTGATATTTGAAGTTGCCAGGTGTTAGACCAATCTGAAACAAAGTCGAGGCCTTTTTGGAGAATAGATGTGCTGTCTGTGGTGCTGAAGAGTTTTACATCATTGGCGAAAAGAACACAGTTGCTTGTGATATGATCGCAGAGGTCGTTGATGTAGAGAATGAATAGAGTAGGTCCTAGTACTCTTGTGTGTATGTGTATGTGCTTGTGTGTATGTGTTTTCCTTACGTGCAACACCTCTTTTGACCAAGATTCATGGTTCCAAATCCAGCAGACATAAATCTGGATGCAGAAATCTAACCAACTGTCTATGGGTTAACTAAGGGTTGATAAGAACTGGACTGGGTCTAATGTATGTAGTAATGATCATGACCCGTCAAAGACAGTAAAGCTCATTAAAAGCAGTTTGCAGGTGATGCCAAGGACCCCAGCAAACTGTCAGTTGTATTCAGGATGAAACAAGCAGCATAAAGGCTGTCTTTCAGTACCTATTGATTTATTTGTCTGTGTCACTGAGGACTTCTTATCCTGCCTGCCAGTGAATAGTTATTTTGCTGCAACCATTAGCAAAGGGAGATATGAGTTATAGCTAATCGGTACTTGTCTTTCTGTATCCTAAATGGAAAATAGATTTAAGGAGCCAGAAACAATCAACAGAATAAACTTGGGGGAAGAAAGTGAAATTGAGAAATCTGCTGGAGAGATTTGGAGGGCAGAATCTAAATCGTACCGTTATGCCGAGAACTGAAACAACAAAATAATTTATGAACAGAAGACATATTACTTCATTATAGAATAGGATAACAGAGTTGGAAGGGATCGTGGAGGTCTTCTAGCCCAACCCCCTCCCCAGGCAGGAAAGTCTACCCCATTTCAGATAAATGGTTATCCAGAATCTTAAAAACTTCCAGTGTTGGAATTTTATTTTATTTTATTTATTTATTTGTCATACAAATATAGCATTGTAGTAAGTTTAACATAATATAAGTATAGAGATGGAAAAGATAAAAAGACATTAGGAGAGGGACGGTAGGCACGAAGGTGCACTTATGCACACATATTTACAACTTTGCCCACGTTTCTACAACACTCCGTGGCCTGCACTGGCTGCCGATCAGTTTCAGTCCATAATTCAAACTGTTGGTCATGACCTTTAAAGCCCTTCATGGAATTGGACCAGAATACCTCCGGAACCGCCTGCTATCGCACGAATCCCAGTGGCCGATAAGGTCCCACAGAGTTGGCCTTCTCCGGGTCCCGTCGACTAAACAATTTCGTTTGGCGGGCCCCAGGGGAAGAGCCTTCTCTGTGGCGGCCCTGGCCCTCTAGAACCAACTCCCCCTGGAGATTAGAACGGCCCCCACCCTCCTTGTCTTTCGCAAGTTACTCAAGACCCACCTATATCGCCAGGCATGGGGGAACTAAGACTTCTCCCCCAGGCTTTCTTATATTTTATGTTTGGTATGTATGTGTTGTATGGTTTTTTAACAGTTGGGGTTTTTTATATAATTCTTATTATTAGATTTGTTCCATTGTTTATACTGTTTTTTATTGTTGTTGTGAGCCGCCCTGAGTCTTCAGAGAGGGGCAGCATACAAATATAAATAAATAAACAAACAAACAAACAAACAAACAAACAAACAAACAAACAAACAAACTTCTGGAAGCAAGTTGTTCCACTGATTAATTGTTCTAACTGTCAGGAAATTTATCCTTAGTTCTAAGTTGCTTCTCTCCTTGATTAGAATAGAATAGAATAGAATAGAATAGAATAGAATAGAATAGAATTCTTTATTGACCAAGTGTGATTTGATGACAAGGAATTTGTCTTTGGGGCATATGCTCTCAGTGTACATAAAATAAAATATACCTTTGTCAAGAATCATGATGTACAACACTTAATGATTGTCATAGGGTACAAATAAGCAGTGAGGAAACAATTAGTTTCCACCCATTGCCTCTTGTCCTACCCTCAGGTGCTTTGGAGAATAGCCTGACTCCCTCTTCTTTGTGGCAACCTCTGAGATATTGGAACACTGCTATCATATCACCCATAGTTCTTTATTTCATCAAACTGGACATACCCAGTTCCTGCAACCGTTCTTCATATGTTTTTGCCTCTAGTCCTCTGATCATCTTTGTTGCTCTTTGCTGCACTCTTTCCAGTCTCAGCATGTTTTTACATTGTGGCGACCAAAACTGAATGCAGTAATCCAAGTGTGGCTTTACCAAAGCATTATAAAGTGATATTAACACATAAAGATCCCATGACCTTCATGTGAGCAATGCTTCACGTGATTATAAAAAATAGGGTCATCATGAGAATGTAAATTAACAAACTAATCCAGCCTGGGTTATCAACCCATTGTCAGACACCTGTATTAGATACTTCTAATGAATTGCAAATAAAGCCACTCTCCTTTATTGCAATTTGAAAAATAAAACTAATTGCTTATTTTCATAGATATATTTTCCTGTTTTCCATTGATCTTCCCTAAAATAGACATCGCACATTGTCTTACCAGTGCAATTTTTACTATTCCTGATTGAATTCCACGCATTGCTGTGCCATAATTGCACTTCATTCTTCTTTCAAAAGGCATAGTGGCAGTATTGACTTTGGGCTTAAGTGAATTATGCTCATGCCCTCGGCAAAAAGCGTTGACCCAAGCAGTTGTAGATCTGAATCATTCTGTTGTAATTGACTTGATTGCTCAAGAGGTATATCATCAAGGTGCCTCTTGCATCTCATGGGCATGTAATGATGGACATTCACGAGAGCCTAACAGAGAATAGAAGCTAATAAGTCTTGACAAATATGTGCTGCTGGTAGAGGTATCACTATGTATTGATAACTTGTCATTGATCCATGTTTGGTCGCCTAAAAGTGCTGTCATCATTTTTTCCCTAAAAGTTGATCAAGTCTTAACTATTTTGGACATACTTCCTTTATCAGTCTGTTGATTTTAATTATCTGCTGATACTCCTATTCAGTTGAATTCCCACTGAAAGTTAATGGAAACATATTTGGAGCTAAAGAAAGACAGATGAAATAGCATTCTGCAATGTCACAGCAGCAATTATACTAGCATCTGTCTATTATTAATATTTTATAATATTAATAGCATCCGTGTCCTGAACATTTTGGATATTTTCTCACCTTCTGCTATTAGTGTCACTTAAATACTGTTAGCTTTTTGCAGAAGCTTCATGCTTGGTCCAGTTGTCCCTAACTGCCAGCTGTATTGGCAGTTCTGTGTTAGCAAAAACTTCAGAAGATAAGGATTTAGGGGTAGTGATTTCTAACAGTGTCAAAATGGGTGAACATACACTTGCTTAAAATGACATACCGTGTTTCCCCGAAAGTAAGACGGTGTCTTACTTTCTTTTTATCCCCAAAAGCCCCACTATGTCTTACTTTCGGGGTATGTCTTATATTGGAAAAAATAAGACCCACCCGGCCAACCCACCTACCCGAACCCGCAACACCCGTGTCCGGTAAAAAGTAGTATTTTAAAAAATCTTGAAAAATCTGGGTCTTCATTTTTACCCACCGGGGGGACAAAGAGCCCAAAGCACCCTCCCCCCCCCACAAACACACGGAGACACATCCGCATCCCCGCCTGCCCGCCCCGTCCGGGCCCCGCCATGACGTGGCAGCCGCATCCGGTGCACATGTCGGCCTTGACACGTGTCCGCCCACCCGGCGTCTCCGAAGCTTACCGGTCTCTGGCGGGCGCCTTTCGGCAGGAGAAGCCTTCGCCGGGCTGCTTCGCTGCTTGTTCCCCGACGACAGACAACGTCCGGCCGGATTAGCCGGGATGGGCAACACGGCATCCGCTTGAGACGCCGGCGGGAGCAGCGGGAGCAGCAGGAACAGCAACATTTGGATCAGACGGAGGCGGCGGTGACGTATGGAGGGGGGGCGGCGCGGAAGTGGGCAGGAGGCGGCAATACCCCTGTGTTTCCCCGAAAGTAAGACATATGTCTTACTTTCGGGGTACGGCTTATATTAGCCAACCCCCCTGAAACCCCCGATACGTCTTACAATCGGGGGTGTCTTACTATCAGGGAAACAGGGTAGTTCAATAAAAAAAGAGATACATTTGAGGGAGGAGGAGGAAGAAGCAGCTTTGTGGGACCAAGAGTGATTTACAGACTCTGGATGTCCACCAAATAACAGCAAACAGGAACAATTACAATTAAAGAAAATTGAGCTACTTGCCTAATCTGTTATCATACTGAATCTTGTGGGCTCAGTCTAAAACCTTAAAATATTACTGTGCTCCTCAACAAATAATGCTGTCCATCATTTGTCCTTTTTGTAGCTACGTGACTTAATCAATTGAAAGAGTCCAAGCACCTATTTGAAAATTATCTTGGTTGGTAAGGTACTCCCACCCAGTCACGTGACCTTTAAGCAACCCCCGGTCACATTATTGTCAAGCCACTCCCACCTGGTCACATGGCTGGCAAGCTACTCCTACCTGGTTACATGACCAGAATACATTCGAGTCCGCCTTCTGCCGCACGAATCCCAGCGACCGGTTAGGTCCCACAGAGTCGGTCTTCTTCAAGTCCCGTCAACTAAACAATGTCATCTGGTGGGACCCAGGGGAAGAGTCTTCTCTGTGGCGGCCCCAACCCTCTGGAACCAGCTCCCCCCGGAGATCAGAATTGCCCCCACCCTCCTTGCCTTTCGTAAGCTCCTTAAAACCCACCTCTGTCGTCAGGCTTGGGGGAACTGAACTACCCTTTTCCCCCTAGGCCTATACAATTTTTGCATGGTATGTTTGGTTTTAATAAGAGTTTTTAAATTATTTTAAACATTAGATTTGTTACATGCTGTTTATTACTGTTATTAGCTGCCCTGAGTCTACAGAGAGGGGCGGCATACAAATCTAATAAATAAATAAATAATGAATGAATGAATGAATGAATGAATGACCATCAAGCCACACTCACAGAATAAGCCATGTCCACAGTGTGGTAGTAAAATTTTTTGGCAGCCCATCACTGAAGAGGACCTGATAAAAAACAGTAGTACAGCAGGCCGACTCTTTTCATGCATCCAACTTGGGAATTGGGATGAGGATGTAGAAAGTTTCAACCATTCAAAGCCTGTATCTTTCCAGCGAGATTGTTGGCCAATTCCTCCATGCATTTTAAGCTGTGGGAAATTGGCCTTTGTTGGTGAGGATGAAGGATTTTCTAGCTTCTAATATGAAGTCTTGCTGCTGGCACCATAGGTCCTCTGGATCCCTCTATCTCAGAATATATATATATATATATATTTCAGATTACTACCCGAATCATCCAAATCCACTAGAAAGCATCACACTGTGTATTTAAATGTACCCTATCAATTCAATTGTGTGGCAATATTGAGATAAAGCTGAGAACAGCATGGGATTCTTGCTCTAAATTCATTTTGCGTCTGATACAAATTTGCAAGAATTAAACTTTTGATCGATGGCTTGTGGTTTTCAGGTTCTACACTCAGCGGGCCGCGAGGGAAGTCAGAGATGTCACATTATCAATTTAAATGCCTTGTCAGCATGGCAATAAGCTCAAATTACCACATCTTGAGAGGGTAGGACTTATTTGGGGGAACTTTAGAGATGCAATGAAGTTGTTCCACATGTCTTCTGGTTCAAGAGAAGAAAGGCAAATGCTTGGCTTGAATAAAATAATGGTGAGGTATTTGCCACTATAGAGATGATTCCAATTCTGGGAAAGGTGGAAGGAGAGAGAAAGGTACAACTAATAGAAAGGTGGATTGATTCAATTTTTTAAAAAATTATTATTATAGCCAACTCTGTGCAGTGTTGAATGCAACCCTGAAAGACCAGGTTAAGAAAAGACCATGCTGAGAAAATCTACTTATCTAGTCACTAAGAATCAACAATGTCATTATAATGTATAATGAATCAATGAATGAATCAATGTATTAATTAAAACAGAAGAGTACAACAAAACCCCACTGTTTTATAACAGGGGTGTCAAACTCTATTTCGTTGAGGGCTGTATCAGGGTTGTGTTTGACCGTGGGGGTTTAGGGTGGGCATGGTCAGATTGATGTCATTCATGTCAAGGTACCTGTGGTGGTGATGAGCTAAGGTAGGACTTACCTCTCAGACCCTTCCTCAGTCTCATTATATCCCTCCCTCCCTCCCTCCTTCCTTCCTTCGTTCTTTCCTTTCTTCCTTCCTTCCTCCCTTCCTCCCTTCTTTTCTTCTTTGAAAAAGATGGCCTCCTGCAGCCCATTGCCAGCAAAAGTGGAGCTTCAGGGGGCAGTGTGCAGTCTCCCTGAGCTCCATTTCTGCTGACAAATGGCTGCAGGAAGCCACTGCGGCCGAAAACATGGGCTGGATCCAGCTAGGCCTTGAGTTTGACACCCCTGTTTCATAACAATACATACACACATGAAATACTCCACAAGGATTGTTGGATTTATCCAAATTATAAAGGGGTCCGTTTTTAATTAAATGTGTTTGCTAAATTGTTAGCAAATTGTCTCCATCCTAGTATCAAAAATCTATTTTCTCAGACTGGATTATATATATATATATTTTAAAATGTTCCCCACAAGGGCAAACAGGATCAAAAGGCATCTGGCCTCGTCTTTTCATTTAAAATTTATTTAAAGCCACTAACAATTTTTCTTAAAAGGCATCGGGTTTTATAAACTATAACTCACTTTGTCAGCTTCCTGCAGTGGGTGAACTGATGTCAGATTTAAATTGGGACAAGGTGGGTTTGGTGTATGTGTGTTTGGGGGGGGGGATGTTATTGTGCAATACAGGTTACAGGTGAGGCAGATGGAATGAGAAGGTATCTAATGAATTAGCAATTCCAAATACATACACACAAACATACCATTAAAGTTTCAATTAAAGTTTCAATTGCTAAACAAGACAGTTATTAAGTGAGTTTTTCCTTTAGAACTTTCCTTGCCACAGTTATTAAGTCAGTGATGGCGAACCTATGGCACGGGTGCCACAGGTGGCATGTGGAGCCATATCTGTTGGCACACTAGCCGTTGCCGTAGCTCAGCTCCAAACTGCATGTGTGTGCCGGCCAGCAGACCTTTGGCTCACACAGAGGCTCTGGGAGGACGTTTTTGGCTTCCAGAGAGCCTCCGAGGGGATAGGAGAGGGCGTTTTTACCCTCCCCCAGTTCCAGGGAAGCCTTTGGAGCCTGGGGAGGGTGAAACATGAGCCTATTGGGCCCACCAGAAGTTGGGAAACAGATTGTTTCCGGCCTCCAGAGGATCTCTGGGTGGCAGGGGAAGCTGTTTTCACCATCCCCAGGCATTGGATTATTGGTGTGGCACTTGTGCAGCTGCAATGGTGTGTGTGAAAAGATTCGCCATCACTATATTCATGGCGCTGGACCAGATTACCTCAGGGACCGCCTTCTGCCGCACGAATCCCAGCGACCAGTTAGGTCCCACAGAGTGGGTTTTCTCCGGGTCCCGTCAACCAAACAATGTCGCTTGGCGGGACCCAGGGGAAGAGCCTTCTCTGTGGCGGCCCCGGCCCTCTGGAACCAACTCCCCCAAGATATTAGAATTGCCCCCACCCTCCTTGCCTTTCGCAAGCTGCTTAAAACCCACCTCTAGGCCTTTACAATTTTATGCATGGTATGTCTGTATGTATGATTGGTTTTTATATAGCTTTTTAACTGTTTTTAGTATTGGATTATTGTCATATACTGTTTTATTACTGTTGTTAGCCGCCCCAAGTCTTCGAAGAGGGGTGGCATACAAATCCAATAGATAGATAGATAGATAGATAGATAGATAGATAGATAGATAGATAGATAGATAGATAGATAAGTGAATCACTATAGCTAAGTTAGCAATATGGCTGCTAAGGGAAACTGTTTTCCCCATTGATTTTACTTATCAGAAGGTCATAAAAGTGGAACACATAATCCCAGGACATTGCAACCATCAGAAATATGAGCCAGCTGTCAAACAACTGAGTTTTGATCCATTTGGATGCAGCAATGGTCATAAGTATGAAAAATCCAGTATAGTACACAGTCGTACAGCAAGTCATTTCCCCCCAGTTGTTATGTGTGTTCCCTGTCAGCCTTTAGAATTCTCAGAAGATGGAGATGACATAGAAGCTGTCAATTACCCTGATTTAAGAGATGTGGGGGAAGCTAGCAAGGAAAGTGAAACAGAACAGCCATCCGACGAAAGTATGCAGAGTCATGTTTCTTCTGATAGCGGAAGCTTAGAAAAGAGCCCATGGTTAAATCCAAAGTTCAGAAGGTTGCAGAAAAGAAAGGACAAAATTGGAGGGAAGAGGTTTTAATATGTTATTTCAGAGTGTGTAAATTAATTAATCAATTACATCACTTCCGGAATTCAACGGAAGAGAAGAACGCTTTCTTCAAAGTGGTAGAAAACCAAGATGGTGATTTATGTCATCTCTCCTAATAAATGAGTGTTTCTATTGCATGATAAATTGCTTTTTAACAGTGTGAACCTGACTCAGAGATAATAAGACGTTTTGAAGTAGCTTGTTAATTAGAAAGACTTATAACTTTGTAATTTAGTCTGTAAGAGTTGAATGCATTTCTCCGTGCTGGAGTGGTAATGACAAAATCCAAAGTGGAAGGAATAAAAGAAATGTTACTTTGAAAATTACCAGCCTGTAAAGCTCTTATTATTGGAACAGTCAGCCTGATCAGCCCAGGTCCAGAACACCAGTGTTGTAGGGTTTCTAAAAGAATGGTTATCATTCAAAGAACACCTGCATAAAGCAAATTCATATATTTGTAGATATGAATATAATTGTCTGGTTCTTCATGTGTAGTTAGCTATTTCCCCCCGCATTGTTTCAATGTGACTTCATTAATTCTATCCAAATAGTAATATAGTGGGATAACAAAATTCTTACTTACATGCAAATTGAAGTGATGCTTCCCTGCTCAAAATGCTACCGTAGACATTGGTGATAAAACACTGATACTGCCCAGCATCTTTTAATTCACTGGGGTTGTTGATAATAAGGCTTCCTTCTATTACACTGTAGCGATAATCACTTTCTATGTCTAAATCATTTCCATTCTGGAGCCACCTTGGAAGGAAAGACAAATAAATAGTTTAATACATTTCAAGAAGAGATGGATAGCTCAAAAGAAAATTTGACGCAATTAATGGGTTCACTTTTAATTTGGCTTTCAGTTTAGAAATCTGCATAACATTCCTATGCAAAAAATTCAGATGCATGGGCATTTTCTAGAACACATTTTTTTTAAAAAAAAAACATTTTGTATTTTTATTTCCAATACACATTTTTTCTGGACATATTTTCTCCTGGTGTACCCAATTCAGCCTTACTCAGAGAAAGAAGTTTTGACATCTGTAACCTGCAACCCTATCAACTCTTGTACGAAATGGTTGCAATGTTCTTTACGCAGAACTGCCAGTCCGGGATGTACATCATTTCAGAGGTGGGTTCCTACCAGTTCGAACCAGTTTTATAGAACTGCATGACCGGTGGCTTAAACCGCCGGCCAAAATTGCCCCCGGAGCAGGGCGATGCTGCAGGTGGCTCCGTTGAGCCCCGAACTTCCAGTTTCCGGTGAAACCGGAAGTTCGGCTTTTGGCAGCGCGCCAAGCAGGCGCGCTGCTTGCTGGGCCAGGGAGAGGTCCTAGATGGCCCTATTTAAGGGCGATCCGAACTGGACCTCCTCCTTGCTCCTGAGAACTCCGAAGCGAACACCCGCCTGCCCTCCGCTATCAACAGTGTGTCTGAAGGAGGTCACTTTGGGGCCGAATAGGAATTTTTTGCGGCGTCCCCTTTAGCAGCGGCTGTTTTTTCACCTATTCCACACTGACGGGAAGGATGGAATGGTTAGGGGGTACGGCACACATAGATTTTAGATTTAGGCTTCCCTTTGGTCACTGGGGGTTGGCAGTTTAGAGGCGGAAATGGGCAGTAGAAGCGACCGCGCATGCTCCTTTGGGCATCTTTTTAAAAGGTGATGGACCGCCTCTCTCCAGGAACTAGAGGTTAGAACAACATCGGGGATAGGAGAGAGGATGCCCATGGGACTCACCGGATACAATTTCCCTTAGGGGATTGGAGGGTGAGCTCCTCCCACACGCCAAGGGGTGTGGCTCTGATTCAGGTGAAGGTGGCTACCTTCACCTGGTCCAGCAAGGAGTTATGCCCAATGTTGCCAAGGCAGGTTCTGGGAGGAATTTCCACCCTGTTAGTTTTTGGCCTCTGCAGGTCCTTTGTTATAGTTGAATTTAAATATTTAAATTTACGTATTTAAAGTTACGTTATTTAAATTTATGTTAATTTAATAAAGTGACCCTATATTTAATCCATACAATGGATTTACTTTACTCTGCTTCCAGGGCAATTGGTAGTAACTTGGCAGCCTAGGTCACTGGAACCAGCAGTGGCCCAGCTGCCATCTTGTTTTTTAAGTACTGCGCATACACGCCCCTCTGTGCACTATGTCCCCAAGCAAACCAGTAGTGGAAGAATACAAAACCCACCCCTGCATCATTTAATTAGGTACTATCCAGGGTTGGCTAAAAGAGGATTGGCAACATAAATGTTTAAATAAATACATAATAAATAAATCATATGTAGGGTTACTGATAATTTCCATTATGTTAGCTTCAGGGAAGAATTAGAAATAAGTTCCTTTTTAGTTGTAGCACTACTCTCTGGAATAATTTTCTTTAAGAGATTATTATCACTTCTTCTCTCTTCATGAGATTTAAGAAGTCTTGAAAAACAGACTCGTGTGAAAGAATTTTTAAAGGTTAAAATAATAATTCAGGGATTTTTAATAATATAGTTTAAATATGCTATATTGTTTTATCGGATGCTTTTATCGTGTTACTGTCTCTTGTAAACTGCCAGGAGTCCTAAGGGAATAAGGCAATATTGAAACAAAACAAATTAACCAAAAAAGGTCAAAGCTTGACAGCAGATCTATGAATTGATTACCCTTCAAATTATTTATCTGAGATATAACGCTCCAGATCTAAAATAAATAAATAAAAGATTTCTTCTTCCACAACAAATGATGGTGAATTTTATATTATTAACCTGCAGTTAATAAAACAAAACAAAATGCACTTTACTTTACTTTACTTTACTTTACTTTACTTTACATAGATAGTCCTTAATTCTAGCCTTCCTATCAGACAAATATATGAAATAATAAAAGAAATTATATAGCAGAATTGAATCCTCATCATCACACTGGACAAAATATATAGTGGAAGCAGGAGGAATGGACCAATTAAGCATACTAGGTTTGGAGAGAAAAAAAAAAAGTTGATTTTGCAGTGAATAGGAACTGATCCAGTTTTCATAGTCTGAACCAATATTCAAACTGGAATAACTTTCTGAGCAATGCAGATAAAAATTAGCACCACTGGGGAAAGTTTGCACAAAAGTGTACATTAGGGAAAACAGTGCTTTGTGAAAGAATACTGTGCTGAAAGACTAAAGGGATATTTAGCTCACTTAGCTTACTGCACGAATCCCAGCGACCAGTTAGGTCCCACAGAGTGGGCCTTCTCCGGGTCCCGTCAACTAAACAATGTCGTTTGGCAGGACCCAGGGGAAGAGCCTTCTCTGTGCTGGCCCCGGCCCTTTGGAACCAACTCCCCCCAGAGATTAGAATTGCCCCCACCCTCCTCGCCTTTCGTAAGCTTCTTAAAACCCACCTCTGGCGTCAGGCATGGGGAACTGAGATATTCTTTCCCCCTAGGCCTTTACAATTTACGCATGGTATGTTTGTTTGTATGTATGTTTGGTTTTATAATAAGGGTTTTTTTTAAGTTATTTTAGTATTGGGTTGGATTGTTACATGTTGTTTTTCATCACTGTTGTTAACTGCCCCGAGTCTGCAGAGAGGAGCGGCATACAAATCCAATAAATAAATAGATAATAAATAAATAGATAGATTAGGAGCTGTTTGGGGAATGTAGCTGCAGGTTGCACTCTGGGTAATGTAGTATGTGATATGTGACCCCATCTGTGTGTTCTTATTGGCCATCAAGCTGTCTCTAGGCTGCTGGCAGTATCTGGTTCCTATTGGTACATTTGAGAATGCCACACTGGTAGTAAAAATAGAGCTGTGCGCGCAGTTCTGGGTGTTCTGCGGGCACATGTGCATGTCCCTATGGGATTTTGGTTCTGCGCATATGCAAGAAGCAAACTTTCATGACAGGATGCATACATGCATGAGATTTTGGTGATTTTTCCTTCTGCGCATGTGCAAAAGCGAAAAAATTAGTGAATTCTCTCTTGCGTATATCCCCTCGTAAGATTTTGCTCCCTGTGCATCCGCAGAAGCAAAATTTCACTGGGACGTGCATGCATGCCCACAGGACACCCAGAGTTTCGAGCGCAGTGCACTGGTATCAGTGGTAAGAGGAACCTGCCTGTGGCTGCTGGAGAATTCTGCCATGCTCTTCAACATCCATTTTAAAGTCAAAGAGCCATGTAGCAGCCTGCAGATAGCAGAAATGAATCTCTTTTCACCTATGTGCAGGGGTGGGCAGCAGGTAGGATGGGGTAGAACGCAGTTCCACCAGCAGAAATGAAGATGTGTGTGCAGCTCCAGCTGATCGGCGGCTGTCACTTCCTGGTTTATGGGTCTCAGCTCGGTTTGTTTATTTATTTATTTATTTGTTTGTTTGTTTGTTTATTTATTTATTAGATTTGTATGCCGCCCCTCTCTGAAGACTCGGGGCGGCTAACAACAATAAAGAAAACAATGTAACAAATCTAATATTAAAAAGTAATCTAAAAAAACCCAATTTAAGAGACTAATCATACAAACAAGCATACCATGTATAAATTCTATAAGCCTAGGGGGAAGGGAAAAAGTTTCAATTCCCCCATGCCTGACGACAGAGGTGGGTTTTAAGGAGCTTGTGAAAGGCAAGGACGGTGGGGGCAACTCTGATATCTGGGGGGAGCTGGTTCCAGAGGGTCGGGGCCGCCACAGAAAAGGCTCTTCTCTTTTCTTTCCCTGCTGCGTCTGCGCTCCTTGCTTTTTTCCTCTTTCCTCCTTCCTGGCCTCATATAAGCTTCCCTCTCTCCTGCCCGGCTCCCCTCCAGCCTCACATGGCCACCTCTCACATGAGGTGCAAGCATAAGGCGTGGGTGGAAGCGGCACTGACGGCATTTATGATTCTGGCAGCACCTGTTCACCTAGCTACCCAGCCTGAGGTGGGGGGCAACCCAGGAAGGAGAGCACGGGAAATGCGAAGCAAATTGTCACCCCAGCAAGCGACACTGGTAAGGTTGTAAGTCGAGGATTTAACAGTTCACTTGAACAATGATGATTGTCACATGACCGGCAATCACTCCTACCCAGTCACATGACCATTAAGCTACATCCACAAAATAAGCCACACCCACAGTGTGGCAGTAAAAAATTTGGCTTTTCATTACTGCCTATGCAGAATGGGACAGATTATGGACATAAAATCTGAGCAATTTCATCTCTTAGTAAATGATATGAAGATACCAGACAATAAATGCAATCTGTATGTTTTACCCATTTGTGTGGAGTTTTATCTGACTTAGAAAAGAACTAAGCTTGGACTAGAATAAAGACACATATTGACAATTGCTGCAGTTTGTGAAATTCACTTTTAGAAAAAAGACAGGCACATAAATGAATAGATTAACATAATCTCATAACTGAATCTTTTAAAACAAGACCTGGAATGGGTTTAAGTTAAAAAAACACCCCATAATGTATGTAATCCTAGACATATGACCCCAGCTGATCCCAAATTTCCATCACTAAGCAAGACCATTGTTGAGTTTTACCCCATTTTATGCCCTTCTTTGCCGCAACAATTGAGTGAATCACTGCAGTTGTTACATTAGTAACGCAAGTTGTAAAACAAATTTGGTTTCCCCCATGAACTTTGCTTGTCAGAAAGCCACAAAAGGGGATCAAGTGACCCCGGGATTCTGCAACATGGGTCCATTGGCCGCCTTCAGGCCGGCGGCGATTGCGGTGGCACGAGGAGAGCCACAGGACACGGGGGGATCTGGTGGCAGAAAGGTGAGTGGGGGAGTGGCAAGTGGGGTGCAGGATGGAGGCGCCCCCTCCCGCTCCCCAATGTCCCAGTGTGCCCCGCGTCGTCGCGGAGCGTGACGCGCTTCCGGGAGGCAAGCGAGCGGCTTCCCCCATTTAAAAGGGGGGAGGGCTGCTCGCCTCCCTCTTTCGACGCACTGCTGCTGGCATGGCCAGGCTGGCACCCACCCTCCCTCCCTCTACGTAGCGTGATCAAGAGGTCGCCATAGGGGGCCGAGTAGGAATTTTTGGCGGCTGTTCAGTTTGGCTGTTTTTTCACCTACTCCATGCTATGGGAGCAGGGATGCGGTTAAGGGGTGTCCGGCATACTCTAGTTTTAATTAGGCTAATTTGGCAATCCATCCGGCATTTAATTTCCTTGTCCCTCTGGTCACGTGGATTAGATTAGATTAGATTTATTGGATTTATATGCCACCCCTCTCCGCAAACTCGGGGCAGCATATAAAGCGGTAAAGGGCGGAAAATGGAGATTTCAGCAACTGTGTGATCTTCTTTGGGTACCTTTTGGAAGGTAAACGGCCGCTCCCTGACATGGCTACAGGGCTCGGCCGACTCGAGTATGGAGGGGAGATGCCATTGGGGCTCACCCACCACACGCCCAGAGTCGAGTATCTGGGTGGGTGAGCCTCCCCACACGCAAGGGAGCAAAAGGGGGAGAGGTCACGTTCAAGTTCAAGTTTAAGGTGACCCCCCTTTTTGCTCAGCAGGAGGCTTCGCCCAGAGTTGCTCAGAAAATTTGGATTGACGTTTCCGCCCTCTTTGTCTTACCTCTGCAGGTCTTGTTTGATTATAATAAATGTGACCCATTTTATAACCCATTACTGTGTCCGTGTGCTTACTCTGCGTCCACCGCAACATAAGCACAAGAGAGTTAGTTGCCATATGTCAGAATTTTAATTGCATGACTGTGGGGATAAGTTTTTTTTTTTTTTTTAGTGCCGCTGTATTTTCAAACGGCCACTAAATTAAAGGTTGTAAATTCAGGACTGCTGTACACTGATAAAATAGGCGGCTCAGCTCCATTGCTAAAACACGTTAGCTACCTGTAGGTTGGGGCAGGATTTCCTCTGGCTTGACAACTGAGAGACACTTTCTTCTCCTCTGAATCCATGGGAAAGATCACATGGTCCGGTTCTTGAATAAACATCGGCCCATAATCGACACCCTCTATGAAGACAAAAAAGGAACATCTCCTTCAGAAGTTGCTAGTCAACATTTTTGCTCAGAGCAATGAATTGTGAGTCTGGTTCGGTACAAATTTTTGAGATCTACTTCAGAAACAATTTGTTCTCTTCCCAATCATCAAATGATATAAATAAGCTAAACGTTTAAAAATCAAACATTCACATGCATATTAATGGCAGCAGGGCGAGGCTACACCCACCCACCTGGACATCACCATTAAAAAAAAATCCTCTGGGTATGCGTAAAGAGGATGAAACATTTGAATTTATTAAATCAAATAAATGATATACAGAAGATTAGATTTTAGATTAGATTAGATTTATTGGATTTATATGCCGCCCCTCTCCGCAAACTGGGGGCGGCTCACAATGTAAAAACAATACATAATAACACATCCAATACCCACCAATCCAATTACAATTTTAAGCTAAAAAATTCATAAAAAACAACCCCAGAATATTAAAAAAACAAGCACGCAATCAATCTAACACCAAAACAGCATGGGCAAGGGGGAGATGTTTCAGTTCCCCCATGCCTGACGGCAGAGGTGGGTTTTAAGGAGTTTGCAAAAGGCAAGGAGGGTGGGGGCAATCCTAATCTCCAGAGGGTCGGAGCCACCACAGAGAAGGCTCTTCCCCTGGGTCCCGCCAGATGACATTGTTTAGTCGACGGGACCCAGAGAAGGCCAACTCTGTGGGACCTAACTGGTCTCTGGGATACGTGCGGCAGAAGGCGGTCCTGAAGGTATTCTGGTCCGGTGCCATGAAGGGCTTAAGTATTAAGGATAGATGTATATTAAGAAATTTAAAGGATAAGGGGTTTTTTTTGAGTGAGTAATTGATTTTAAATATTCTATCATATTGTTAAACTAGATATAATGAAGTAGATTTTAAATTAAATGAAAGAAATATTGACGTTTTAAGGATAGTTTTATATTAAGAAATTTAAAAGATAAGGTTTATAAAAAAAAATTAGAGTAAGTAATTGATTCTAAATAATTTAATATATGGTTAAATTAGATATAATGAAGTAGATTTTAAACAAAACAAAATTACAAAATTAGAATGCTATATCAGACTTCAGATTAAATGTTCTACCACTGTTCATGTTTTCAGAGGCCAGTTATTAAGGGGACTTCATCAGCCATTTACTCACAGTTCTCAAAATCAATCACAGCTAATTTTTAAAGACAATATAAGTACTTGAATTACTTATTAAACCAAAGTGCCTGCTTAATCCAAATGTGTGCCTGGCCCTGTTATTCATCATTTAAATCTTTAACTTTAAGTCTACCGTCCATTCCAAGTGAAATATGGCTTTCCCATAAACCCAGGCAAGATGCACTGTATAAAAAACAGGACTGGGCATGCTGAGGTGGAAGGGAATTGCTGTTTAAGTAAGATAGAATTACAATATATGTATAAACCTTAATGGCATCGGATCAGAATATCTCCGGGACCGCCTTCTACCGAACGAATCCCAGTGACCGGTTAGGTCCCACAGAGTTGGCCTTCTCCGGGTCCCGTCGACTAAGCAATGTTGTTTGGCGGGACGCAGGAGAAGAGCCTTCTCTGTGGTGGCCCCGGCCCTCTGGAACCAGCTCCCCCCAGATATCAGAGTTGCCCCTACCCTCCTTGCCTTTCGCAAGCTCCTTAAAACCCACCTCTGTCGTCAGGCATGGGGGAATTGAAATTTCGCTTCCCCCTAGGCTTATAGAATTTATACATGGTATGCTTGTATGTATGAGTGGTTCTTTAAATTGGGGTTTTTTAGATTACTTTTAATATTAGATTTGTTTACATTGTCTTTTTATATTGTTGTTAGCCGGCCCGAGTCTTCAGAGAGGGGCGGCATACAAATCTAATAAATAAATAAGTAAGTAAGTAAGTAAGTAGGTAGGTAGAGTTCTATCATACATATCAAACGAGTGTCTAGTTTAAATTGGCACTTTGCAGGGGGGGAAAGATGGTCTTTTATCCCCCCACCTCTTTGGTTTGAAAGAGAATATGCTTTCATAATGCACTTCAAATATATTTCTAAGAAAAAAATGTTTGGTGAGTATCTTTTGCTTATGTAATTAAGAAATGGGCAGAAGTTGAATATCTGCCTCGTGTCTTTTATTGTATATGCAGCTCTCTAGTGGTTTCAGGAGTATTCATGTAGGGCAGTAGTTCGCAATATGAGGCCCATGCCCCACAGGGGGTGTTGTGATTAGCTCTGGCCCTGCTCCTGCCCCAAGGACTGTGGATGTGGGGGAGACATCCACATGCTGCAGGCCTGTTTTGCCCCCGGTGGAATCTGCTGATGAAGGCTCCTCTGACCAAGAAGACATGAGTGACAGGGAGGAGGAGAGTGGGGCAGACAGCTCAGAAGGAGATCAATTATCTAGCTCCTCCTTGGATTCGGAACAAGAGTTAATGATACAGCCACGCATGTGGAGAGCGATGCATAGGCAACAACAACTGAGAGATTATTATCAGAGAAAATGAGGCCACCTGTGGTTGGGTGGGGCTGTGGTAATTAGTGAGGCTGCTATAAATAGCAGCCTGTGGGTTTGGCCATTGCGGAGGATTGTCTGATCGTTGTGTTTCGTGACTGCTTTACTGACTTTGACTTTTTGTGTGCTGATTTCCCCCCGCTTTGAAACTAAACCAGAGCAAAGTGTGTTTCACTTTGTGAACGAAGAAGGACTGTGAATTGCCTCACAGCTGCAAGCTAAGTATCATAGAACTGATAAGGGACTTGTACAAATTACGTTTGTTTGGAGACGAGTGCTCTTGGCTATACCAAAAGAGGGCTTGGTTTAAGTGAATTTTCATTATAAAGAACATTGTTTTGAATTTTCAAACGTGTGTGTGTCTGAAATTTGTACCTGTGAAGTTTTGGGAGGATTCTACCAGAGAGCCCGACAGAACAGGGGGGCAATTTGATTTTTAATGGGGACAATTGGAACCTATGTTTAAACCAAGTTAATTCTTTAGGCTCCTCCACATGAGTAGGAGTTCACTTTTTGAATAATAAGAATTATATGCCGGTCACCCAAATCTGCAGGTGCATCAGCTTGCATTGAATGTGCAATAGCAACCATGTTAACTTTTGACACTCTTACGGACACTGTCCCTGCCTGCGAGGAAGTTTGAACTATGAGAACAACTAACTCAAAGTAACCAGCCACTTTCCAATTAACCAATATACGCAACACAGGGCAACAGCTTTTTCTCGGCTGCTGAAAATGTCACCCATTGATTTTCTGCTTGTCATGATCCAGCCAGAAGAAAAAGAAATGGAAAACGTTAGCTTCCTGGAAATTAGTTAAAGGACTTGTAGCTTTTTGCATAAACACTGCTCTACATAAATAAATGACAGAATAATTTGCTTTGTGTCTTTCCGTTCCTAATCCCTGTGATTGAATGCTTTTAAACAAACCAGTGGTTTTCATCTGCTAATTTGAAAGCTTTTTGTACGCAGACAAAAAACCCCCACTTTGGGTGCCTAAACATTGGCGTGATTCGGTCCTTCTCAATAGACATAATGATTCAGATCAATCCTTGTCAATTTGGTTTCTCAGAGGAGCACAAAAGGAATTCCTAGCAAATCACAATATGTGACTATTGGCAATCTATCTCTGGGAGATTTATCTGAACACATCTCTAGATATTTATTTTTCATTACATTTCTACATCACCCAACTTCAAAAGATCTGAGTTGCTTGCAAAAGATAACGACAGCACGGCCAATAGAATATATAATGCCCTCATCACCTCGAGATTCGACTACTGTAACGCTCTCTACATGGGGCTACCTTTGAAAAGTGTTCGGAAACTTCAGATCGTGCAGAATGCAGCTGCGAGAGCAATCATGGGCTTCCCAAGGTATGCCCATGTTACACCAACACTCCGCAGTCTGCATTGGTTGCCGATCAATTTCCGGTCACAATTCAAAGTGTTGGTTATTTATTTTATTTTATTTTATTTTATTTATTTATTGGATTTATATGCCGCCCCTCTCTGAAGACTCGGAAATTGATCGGGAACCAATGCAGACTGCGGAGTGTTGGTGTAACATGATCATACCTAGGGAAGCCCATGATTGCTCTCGCAGCTGCATTCTGCACGATCTGAAGTTTCTGAACACTTTTCAAAGTGTTATGACCTATAAAGCCCTTCATGGCATCGGACCAGAATATCTCCGGGACCGCCTTCTGCTGCATGAATCCCAGCAACAGATTAGGTCCCACAGAGTGGGCCTTCTCTGGGTCCCGTCGACTAAACAATGTCGTTTGGTGGGTCCCAGGGGAAGAGCCTTCTCTGTGGTGGCCCCAACTCTCTGGAACCAGCTCCCTCCGGAGATTAGAACTGCCCCCACCCTCCTTGCCTTTCGTAAACTCCTTATAACCCACCTCTGCCGTCAAGCATGGGGGAATTGAGACATCTCCCCCGGGCCTATACAATTTATGTATGGTATGCTTGTGTGTATGCCTGTTTTAATAATGGTTTTTTTAAATGTTTTTAAATTATTAGATTTGTCATAAATTGTTTTATTTTGTTGTGAGCTGCCCTGAGTCTACGGAGAGGGGCGGCATACAAATCTAATAACCCTAACCCTAACCCAGCCCTTGACGTGAGTGACATCAATTTGGCCACTTTTAAGCCAGTCACATGTCCTTTAAGTCACTCTGCAACAGGACCGGCAAGCCACTCCTATCTGGTCACATAGCTGGCAAGCCACACCCACAAAATAAGCCACTCCCACAGTGTGGAAGTAAAAAAATTGTAGCCCTTCACTACTGTAACATCAACTTTCTTTTCAGACCTGAAAAGAATCAAATGATCTGAAATTTATCTAGAATCCTACAAAAATCACAACAGGACTTAGATTACACTAAACCATAGTTTGCAGTGTACGGTAGCTTTAGACATTTTAATGTTGTGATATAAAATATGGTTTTACAAAGGGTTTCAATTGTCTTTTCAACTGTATACATGGTATGTTTGTATGTATGTTTGGTTTTTATATATTAAGGGGTTTTAATTTGCTTTTAGTATTGGATTTTATTGTATATTTTCATGATTGTTGTTAGCCGCCCCGAGTTTTTGGAGAGGGGCGGCATATAAATCCAATAAAACTTGAAACGTGAAACTTATGTAACTTGGTGGCCTGGGTTGCCAGAACTGGCAGTGACTCAGGCCTACCATGCCCTAGAGCTGTTTCTCTTGGTGGTATCGTAGGCACCGCCATCTTGTTTTTAGCTTCTGTGTATGTGCAGAAGATTTTTTAAAATAAGTACTGCACATGCACACATGTGCAAAATGGCCCAGCAAAACAAAAAATAGAAAACAAAGAATCATTGGATGGTTCAGTGCTGAGAGCTGCATAATGCATGGTTCTAAATTCCCAAAGGTCAAAATTATCTAAGCTGACTCCAGACCAAGTTGTGTTTTCTAACTTTAGCTATAATTTGTAAGCAAGAACATAAAATGGGAGGAGAAATTAATAGGTTATAACGAATCATGACAAGGATGCTGATACATAATAAATCAATGACTTTCCTTAACAAAGACAGATCTATTGAGAAATAAATGCAGACAAGCATATGGTATCACTTAATACCATTAATTTCCCAAGGGCAGTATTACTTTTCGCCTGCTTTTCATCAAGATTTTAGTAACACCTGTCAATTGTCAACCTCCTCCTGGTTCTGAACTTCAGCAACTTTCTCACAAATTCTAAATTGCAATATATGTTATCCAACTGTAGCAGTATTTCTCAATCTTTGACAGCTTAATGATATGTGAATTTCGATTGGCAGAATTTCCTGGGCAACATACTGGCCAAGGAATTCTGGGAACTGAAATCTATACATTTTCAAGTGACCAGGGTGGACAGTGAATATTTAGGAAGGGAGCATTAATATCCATCAAATTTATGCAGACTTACGTAATTTTAACTTGGTGTCTGCTAAAATTATGTGAGTCTGCATAAATTTGATTGATATCAATGCTCCCTTCCCAAATATTCATATATACGGTATTTTCAAATATTCACATACAGTTTCAGCAAACTATTAAGCCCTCCCATGCAAAATGTGGAGTTTAATACATTTGGAGTGCATGTTTCCTTAAACTACACAGCTTTGTGCCTATTTTGGTACTCAGATTGCCTGCAATATCTATTCTTTTCATATAAAAATTAAAAATATTCATTTAAAATATGTGAATTTCCCTAATGTTTTCAAATAGTCTTAAAAGACAATAAATATTATTCCGTATTAATTTGTTCATATCTATATCATTTTTGCTTGATTTAATTAACTGCTTTTATCTTGTACAGTTATTTATTTATTTATTTATTTATTACTTACTTAGATTTGTATGCCGCCCCTCTCCGAAGACTCGGGGCGGCTCACAACACGATATGACAAATCATAAATAATCTGACAAATTTAAAATATTTAAAGATTTAAAAAAGACCCCATATACTAACAGACATACACACAAGCATACCATATATAAATTAAACATGCCCAGGGGGAGATGTTTCAGTTCCCCCATGCCTGATGGCAAAGGTGGGTTTTAAGGAGTTTACGGAAGGCAGGAAGAGTAGGGGCAGTTCTAATCTCTGGGGGGAGTTGGTTCCAGAGTGCCGGTGCCGCCACAGAGAAGGCTCTTCCCCTGGGGCCCGCCAACCGATATTGTTTAGTTGACGGGACCCGGAGAAGGCCCACTCTGTGGGACCTAATCGGTCGCTAGGATTCGTGCGGCAGGAGGCGGTCTTGGAGATATTCTGGTCCAATGCCATGAAGGGGTTTAAAGGTCATAACCAACACTTTGAATTGTGACCGGAAACTGATCGGCAGCCAATGCAGACTGCGGAGTGATGGTGAAACATGGGCATACCTAGGTAAGCCCATGACTGCTCTCGCAGCTGCATTCTGCACGATCTGAAGTTTCCGAACACTTTTCAAAGGTAGCCCCATTACAGTAGTTGAACCTCGAGGTGATGAGGGCATGAGTGACTGTGAGCAATGAGTCCCGGTCCAGATAGGGCTGCAACTGGTGCACCAGGCGAACCTGGGCAAACGCCCCCCTCGCCACAGCTGAGAGATGTTTTTCTAATGTGAGCTGTGGATCGAGGAGGATGCCCAAGTTGCGAACCCTCTCTGAGGGGGTCAATAATCTCCCCCCAGGGTGATGGACGGACAGATGGGATTGTCCTTGGGAGGCAAAACCCACAGCCACTCCGTCTTATCCGGGTTGAGCTTGAGTCTGTTGACACCCATCCAGGCCCCAACAGCCTCCAGGCACCGGCACATCACTTCCGCCGCTTCGTTGACTGGGCATGGGGTGGAGTACACATACTGTATATTTTTTACATATATAAACAGTTAAATTAAATGTTTAAATTTTTGGGGTAATTACAAAACTGCAAGCGGTGTGGGTGTTTTAAGAAACTGCAAGAGGTATGGATGACTTGATACTTCTTTGCATTGTATGGATCTCTTAATTTGTTTGTACCACTCCAGTTTTGTAACTTTTGACATCTGTTACTCCTTTATTTTGATTATTATGATACATATTTCCTTGCCCTTAGCAGTTTCTTACTGTGATCTGTCCAAGGCCATTAAAAGTTAAGTGGTATTTAATAGAATCAAATAGAACAGAATTTACACCTGCTAAATGGCAGTATAACTGATTTGCAAATATTGTTATAAATGAATGAGCTGCAAATCAATGAGAATATTTCATTCATTCAGATCTAGGACGTGTTATTTGAGTGTATATTTAATTCACTGCTTTATTCTTTATTCAAAACACCAATGATTGCTTCATTGCTACTGAAGAGGAAGCTAGATATAAATATTCAAAAATAAATAAATAAATGAATAATAAAGAAGGAAAGAAAGAAAGAAAGAAACAAACAAACAAACAAACAAACAAAACATTCATGTAAAAAAGCCCTAATATGTTGAAATACAATTTTCTTTTTACTGGAAATCTGTTTTAATACAACTGTTCAACTTATCACATTACTTGGCCTTGTGTAGGAGAACATATACAGGCTGTTGTTGTTTTATCAAAGGAGGAAATTCTACTATGTACCGAAAGGACTTTGTTGTTGTTAACAGACAATTGGATTGACAGCTCAACCCCATTGATTTAAACAGCCTATTCTAAGTATGCTGAAGCCTGAACTAAACGTAATTCAGTTTCAGAGCCTGCTGGGAGAAAATCGAGGTAATCAGTTCTGCTACCTCTCTTGGCAACTGGTTGTTCAAACTGCTTTTACTGTTAGATTTGTCTTGAAGCTCCGAAGGATTCCTCCCACCCCTCCTTCATGTAACTTAAAAATATTATTCTGTGCTCTGCATTCTGGAACAGGAGAGAGCACCACAGGCCTTTTGGTTCTAGGTCAGGGTTAGCAAACCTTTGTGGCCGAAACGGGAGCGTGCGTGCTGGAAACCGGAAGACCAGCTGCCCAGGGTGCATCTGCACACTGGGAAGATCTTTCAGTTTCCGGCACACAAATTGCCACAAGCCAACTGGTCTTTGTGCATGTATGAATGCCAAAAACCAGAAGACCAGTGTGCGTTCTCATCCTTACTCAATCTCCTTTGCTCACATATCCACTTCCCTTCATCTCTATTCATAGGACTTGTTTCTGGTCGCTGAGTCACCCTTGTTGCCATTGTCTGAATATCTGCCTGTTTGCTTCTGGCCCTTTTAAAGCACGATTCCCATAACTGAGCACAGTCCTTGAAATTGGCTGATTTAATAGAAAGTGAAGTGTTACGATAGTTCCCCAAAGCAGCTATTATTCATTAATCCGGACATCACTTTTCACTTTTGTATTCATTCTTTGACCATTTGCTTTCAATTTGCAATTGCTATGTACCACCTTCAAATTATGAGTGTCCGTGGTCTTTCAATTAACCTTCATTACTGTGGAAACACACCTTCTGAATTTATTTCTGAATTTATTTTTTGCAAATTTTAGTGTACATCGACAGCAAATCCAATTAAATAAACAATTGGACTTCTTCTTCTTCTTCTTCTTCTTCTTCTTCTCCTCCTCCTCTTCTTCTGCTTCTTCTTCTTCCTTCTTCTTCCTTCTTCTTCTTCTTCCTCCTCCTCCTCCTCCTTCCTTCTTCTTCTTCTTCTTGTTCTTCTTCTTCTTCTTCTTCTTCTTCTTCTGCTTCCTCTTCCTCTTCTCCCCCTCCTTTCCCTTCCCTCCTTCCTTCCCTCTTCCTCTTCCTCCCTCCGTCTTGGATTTTAGCTAAGGCACACTTTCTTTCAATTGGATGAAAGCAATAGTGTCTTTTGATTTAAGGCTAAAACATGAAACTTGCACCAGTTTTGCAAAAGCTCACTAAAGAGGACAGAATGGTTTAAAATTTGGGTTTTAGTTTTAGGTTTATACTTGTATTTTTTAAGCTTGTATTTTGTATGCATTTAATTATGTAAGCTGTCCCGAGTCCGTTGGAGAAGGGCGGTCTGGAAATCCAAGTATATAAAATAAATTTAAAAATATATTTCAATGTTAGAATGTTGGAAACTCCAGATAGTGTAAGACGCGGCTGCGAGAGCAATCATGGGCTTCCCTCGATCTGCCCATGTTACTCCAACACTCTGCAGCCTGCATTGGTTGCCGATCATTTTCTGGTCACAATTCAAAGTGTTGGTTATGACCTATAAAGCCCTACATGGCATCGGACCAGAATATCTCCGAGACCGCCATAAAGTCGGCCTTCTCCGGGTCCCGTCGAGAAAACAATGTCGCTTCGCGGGACCCAGGGGAAGAGCCTTCTTTGTGGCGGCCCCAGACCTCTGGTATCAGCTCCCCATTGGAGATTAGGACTGCCCCCACCCTCCTTGCCTTCCGCAAACTCTTGAAAACCCACCTATGTCGCCAGGCATGGGGAAATTGATTCTCCCAGCTGTCCCGCATTATGTATGGTTTGCTGAATTGTGTGATTGTTTTTAATAAGGGTTTCTTAATGTGTTCTGGTTTTAATATTGGATTTGTAAATTTTATTGTTGTTGGAAGCCGTTCTGAGTCTTTGGAGAAGGGCGGCATACAAATTGAAATAATAATAATAATAATAATAATAATAATAATAATAATAATAATAATCAGCTAGAGAAATTAGTGAAATACGAAGATCTAAAAATCGAGCTGCAACGACTCTGGCATAAGCCAGTGAAAGTGATCCCAGTGGTACTTGGCACGCTGGGCACAGGGCCAAAAGATCTCAGTGGACCTTTGAAAACCATCGGAATTGACAAAATCTCCATCTGTCAATTGCAAAAGGCCACTTTACTGGGATCAGCAAACATAATTCGCCGCTACATCACGCAGCCCTAGGTGCTTGGGAAGCGCCCAACTGGTGATGAAATACGAAATCCAGCATAGTGATCTCGTTTGCTGTGTTGTATTGACATAATAATAATAATAATAATAATAATAATAATAATAATAATAATAATAATAATAATAATAATAATAATAATAATATACTGCGGCTGAAATTCAGCCAGTTTTCAGACTTCTATCATTCTTGTGGGTGAAAATAGGTGCAACTGAAAGCTGAAAGATACTCTAGTAGTTTGAGCCTGGGGAAATCTGTTTCTATATTTCATAGAAAAAGACAACAAAATATTTGATTGCACATAGTAGAACAGACGATAAAACACTCTTTTGATGCAGTGTTTTGGGCTTTTCTGACATCAGTGGGTTTTTTTACCTGATGAAAAGGACTTAAGCGAGAGCCAAGGGTTATGTACTCCAAGTCCAACAAGGGAAAAAAGATAGACAAGGAGATGTTGCTCTCTAAACTACAAGACTGGAACTGATAGGTTTTAAACCTGATAGTTTTAAGCTTGATAGAAGCCTTGGAATTAATACCCTTAAAACTCCTGGCTTTACACTCATGAGGGGTTAGGCTTCCTAGACAGATATCTCTCTTTGCTTGACACAGAACTTTGAGGCTGAGAATTGACAGAGCTGGGATACAAAAATCAGGTAACCACAACTCAGCAATTGAAACATAGAAACATAGAAGACTGACGGCAGAAAAAGACCTCATGGTCCATCTAATCTGCCCTTATACTATTTACTGTATTTTATCTTACAATGGATATATGTTTATCCCAGGCATGTTTAAATTCAGTTACTGTGGATTTACCAACCACATCTGCTGGAAGTTTGTTCCAAGGATCTACTACTCTTTCAGTAAAATAATATTTTCTCATGTTGCCTTTGATCTTTTCCCCAACTAACTTCAGATTGTGTCCCCTTGTTCTTGTATTCACTTTCCTATTAAAAACACTTCCCCTCCTGAACCTTATTTAACCCTTTAACATATTTAAATGTTTCGATCATGTCCCCCCTTTTCCTTCTGTCCTCCAGACTATACAGATTGAGTTCATTAAGTCTTTCCTGATACGTTTTATGCTTAAGAGATGTAATAATATTTATTTTAGGAGAAAAAACTCCCATAAACTTTAGATGTGCTTATGGGTTTTGATAAAAACTAATACCAATACTAAATATTAAACTTCTACATAATTTATTCTACTGTCTACGTTTTCCTCCCATACAGGTAAATGCAAAGGTTCCCCTCGCATGTATGTGCTAGCTAGTCATTCCCGACACTAGGGGGCGGTGTTCATCTCCGTTTCAAAGCTGAAGAGCCAGCGCTGTCCTAAGACATCTCCATGGTATGTGGCTGGCATAACTCAACATCAAAGGTACATGGAATGCTGTTACCTTCCCAACAAAGAAGGTCCCTATTTTTCTATTTGAATTTTTTATGTGTCTTTCAACTACTAGGTTGGCAGAAGCTGGGACAAGTAATGGGAGCTCACTAGTGACGGGCGAACCCAACGGTGTTCGGGTTCGGCAGGTTCGGACGAACTTCGCGCAAAATTTGGCCAAACCTGAACCTGAACCCGAACGGTTTGTGGCGCCAAAGCTCCGCCCCCGGAATTCCATTGCTTTTTATTTTTACGGAGTTTTTATTTTTATTTATTTTTATTTTTATGAAAAAGGACACCGCAGCGGCGCCACAAGCAAAGGGAGGTCCTTTCACGTGAAAATAAAAACTTTTATTTTTACATGAAAAGATCTCCCTTTGCCTGCAGCACTGCTGCGGTGTCTTTTTTCGTAAAAATAAAAAAATATATTTTTACATGAAAAGACCTCCCTTTGAAGGAGCTGGGGAATCCCTCCCACAAAGAGATTCTGGGAACGGAGCTTTGACATCACGTATACTGGCAGGTTGCTAAGGATGCCAAAATGATCACTTCCTGGATTCCATGGAATCCAGGAAGTGACCACTTTGGCGCCCTTAGCAACCTGCCGGTATCGTGACGTCGAAACTCCACTCCCGGAATCTCTTTGTGGGATTCCCCAGCTCCTTTTGTGCCTCCCTCCCAGCCTCCTAGCCACCTGACAGCTCCCCGGTGTTCGCCTTACTCTGCTGCCACCGGCACCCGGCTCCTCCTCCTCTTCTTAGCAGATGACAGCCGGGTGGTGGCTTTCGCGGTGAACGCCGAACTAAAGCACAAATTTAAAAAAAATTCGGGTTCGGGTCCGGCATGCCGAACACCACAAAATTCGGTACGGACCCGAATTGTGCGGGTTCGATTTGCCCAACACTAGAGCTCACCTTGTTATGCAGCACTAGGGATTCGAACCGCTGAACTGCCAACCTTTTGATCGACCAGCTCAGCATCTTAGCCACTGAGGCACCTCATAAACACACACACACACACACACACACTAAAGAATTCTATTCTGCTCTGTTATATGGACGGCAATGCAGTTTTATGTTGCCTTCATATCGTTTTTCTAAAAGTGCAAAGGCTTATTTTAAAATTTAAGAAAACATGGGTGTAAGTTGTTTGCTGAAATTGGGCGGGAAGGTGCAAAAATTCAATTCAATTTCAATTCAATTGATTAGATTTGTATGCCGCCCCTCTCCGAAGACTTTGAAACAACATAAATCATTTCTGAACACGTCACCATCTCCGATCTCTTCAGTGTGATGGATGGAGAAAGGGGAAGGGGGTGAGGTAGGGAATCAAACATACCCTCCTGTTTGAAGGCCTCTGAGAAGGGCTCAGGGTTTGTTGCCGGGTGATAGGGCTGCGCTGACCCATGCCAATCTGGAGAGGAGATGCTTCCCATGGCAGGGTAACTTGGTCGTTGCCTGTTCTTTGAGTTAATGGCAGAGGAGGAGTAAGATGAACTGACAGATCTGAGTCTTAAAAGAGCAGCGTATGTAGCATGGATTCCTGGAATAGCTGCAGAGCACTCTGGTAAGTGGGAAACAAACAAAGAAACAGAAAGAAACAAAAATGTAGTTCGAACTGGAGATATGAATACTAAACCTTCAATAGATCCAGCTACTTAGGTAACACATTGTGCCTGGTATTGCATTGCTGGCCCCATGCAGACGCAGTGGAGGTAGTAAGTTTATGCACTATATATTGGATGCTTAATAAGGTTTTTTTTATTGTCCTTCCTTCTCTTAGTATGATCGTGAATTACTTTTAAAATAGGAAATAATTAAACAGTATGTTTTTACCCATAAACGCTTTAATCTTTTTAATCATTATGTAGAACTGAACTTTTATAGCAATTAAAGAAAATTGAGCTACTTGCCTAATCTGTTATCCTACTGAACCTTAAAATGTTACTGAGCTCCTCAACAAATAATGCTGTCTATCATTTGTGCTCTTTGTGGCTATTCAAATAATGTGACTTCATCAACTGAAAAAGAGTCCAAGCACCTATTTTGGTCAGTAAGCCACTCTCAACCAGTCACATGAGCTTTAAGCCACCCCCAGTCACATGATTGTCAAGCCACTCCCACCTGGTCTCATGGCTGGCAAGCCACTCCTATCTGGTCACATGACCGTCAAGCCACACCCACAAAATAAGCCATGCCCACAATGTGGTAGTAAAAAATTTGGCAGCCCATCACTGCAAAACAAGTGGTCTTTCCCATCAGGATATGGACACCTTTCATAACTAGAACCTCTAGGAAGGTCCTTGGGTAGAAATGGGATTTGGATATTCGCTGGAAAGAGAGACTTAGGTAAACATTTCAATGTTTTATTTTTAAATTTTATTTATTTATTTATTTTGTCCAATACACAATGAAGGTTATAGAGGATATACTTGTAGTAAAATATATCAGAGAAAAAATAGAAGAGATATAGGAATAAAATATAGGAATAAAGATATAGGATATAGGAATAAAATATATCAATGAAAGAATATAGAAAAGATATAGGAATAGAAGAAAAGATATAGGAGATATAGGAGAGACAATAGGACAGGGGACGGAAGACACACTATGTAGATTTTCCATCTTTTCTGGGGAGGCCAGAGAAAGAAACTGGGGTCTTATGTGAGATAACATCCTTCCTTTGTGCCAATATTGATCTGAAAAAGTGGTTGGTTACAAAAAAAAAATGTTAGTACAAGGTACATGGTTGTTAGGGTTTGCCATTGTAAACTACCTATTGCATTCTCTTGTACTATCACTTTAAATATTTTTAAATAAAAGTATTTTTAAATACTTTTCCTTCTGTCCTCCAGACTATACAGATTGAGTTCATGAAGTCTTTCCTGATACGTTTTATGCTTAAGACCTTCCACCATTCTTGTAGCCTGTCTTTGGACCCTTTCAATTTTGTCAATATCTTTTTGTAGGTGAGGTCTCCAGAACTGAACACAGTATTCCAAATGTGGTCTCACCAGTGGTCTCTATATAGCGGGATCATAATCTCCCTCTTCCTGCTTGTTATACCTCTAGCTATGCAGCCAAGCATTCTACTTGCTTTCCCTACTGCCTGACTGCACTGTTCACCCAGTTTGAGACTGTCAGAAATCACTACCCCTATCTCCTTTTCTTCTGAATTTTTTGCTAACACAGAACTACCAATACAATACTGATCTGCTATTTATGTGAGTTTACCATTAAAAATAGAAATGCAGTCTCTTCTGCAGACCAAAAATAGCTTCTCCCTTAGCACTGGACTGATATCAAACTGAATCAAGAGTAACTATTATTTCAAAACCCAAATTTGGAATTTTATCCTTTTACGAGCACCTATGTGATGACCACTCAGCCTTGAAATTACATCCTATTTTTCTATATGGCTTTTATTTTCAGCTTTGCTTGCTTCCCGGCAAAATGAATTATTTAGTTTTGTAATGTAATATTGTTGGTCCAAGAAAAAGAACAAAAGAGAGAGAGAAAGAAAATAAAAGTAGCCCGCTATATTAAGCTAAAAATTAAAATGAACCATGCAACATCTAGTAGACCTAACGAAATTCTCTACCCAGTAATATAATGTGGTTTTTCTTTACAATATTATCTTCTCTCTCTTGGTAGCTTTCTTATCATATTTTGACAAGATAAACAGAGTTCTAGAATGTAGTGAGACTAGATTAGTAATAGTGTTGACAAGATATATACTGCTCTAGAATGTAGTGGCAATAGATTTATAGTAATTTCCATTTGGGATTGGAAACTAAACAATCATTTTCTCCCAAATGACCCTGTTTCATTTTCTGTTTGCACATTAACATTTTCAGGGAAAAACAGCTCATCCTTTGTGCAACAAAGACTGTATTGTGATTTTTATGTGGAGCTCAAAGAAGCTTATATTATTCCAAGTTCTATTCCTCCTGAAAGTCAGAACAAGAATAAGAAGGGATGGGGGGGGGGGGACTCTGAATAGCAGGGAAACTGGGTCTAGGTTTGGACTGCGTAGCAATTTATTATATTTACCTTATTTTTTGGAGTTTAAGACACACTTTTTTTTCCCTTAAAAGAGGCTGAAAATTCGAGTGCATCTTATAATCCGAATGTAGCTTGTTCTGTTGGGCTCTCTGGTTGACTCCTCCCAACAATTCACAGGTACAAATTTCAGACACACACACGTTTGAAAATTCAAAACAATGTTCTTTATAATGAAAATTCCCTTAACCTAAGCCCTCTTTTGGTATAGCAAAGAGCACTCATCTCCAAACAAACTGGTAATTTGTACAAGTCCCTTATCAGTTCTGTGATACTTAGCTTGCAGCTGTGAGGCAATTCACAGTCCTTCTTCTTTCACAAAGGGAAACACACTTTGCTCTGGTTTAGTTTCAAAGCGGGGAAACATCAGCACACAAAAAGTCAAAGTCAGTAAAGCAGTCACGAAACACAACGATCAGATAATCCTACACAATGGCCAAACCCACAGGCTGCTATTTATAGCAGCCTCACTAATTACCACAGCTCCACCCAACCACAGGTGGCCTCATTTTCTCTGATAATAATCTCTCAGTTGTTGCTGCCTATGCATCGCTCTCCGCATGCCTGGCTGTATCATTAACTCTTGTTCTGAATCCAAGGAGGAGCTAGATGATTGATCTCCTTCTGAGCTGTCTGCCACACTCTCCTCCTCCCTGTCACTCATGTCTTCTTGGTCAGAGGAGCCTTCATCATCAGATTCCATCGGGGGGGGGGGCAAAACAGGCCTGCAGCATGTGGATGTCTCCCCCACATCCACAGTCCTTGGGGCAGGAGCTGGGCCAGAGCTAACCACAACATAGCTCAGAATGAAAAGGAAGTTTTAATGTTCTGTACAGTTCAAAAATGAAAAGTCTGTAACAACAAAATATATCATGCTGTTCACTTATTATTCAGTTTGTACAACCGCTCATCTCACCCAAGCAACCGTTAGTGACATATCACAGATGAAGACAATCCAATAAAAACAAGTTCAAAACTAGCTAAAACTATACAACCAATTTAAAACAGAAAATCATGATCTTACACCAGCTCAATGCATCCATTATAAATAGCTCCTCATTTTTAATCTTCATTCAAAATCTGGTAATAATATTTCTCACTCTACTGACTTTTTTCAGCTGCTGAAGTGTTCTTCTATTTGAAAGGAATTAATGTTAGAATACCATTTAATTGAACACGGCCTAATTTATTTATTTTATTTTCATTTATTTATCATATTAATTTTCCAAGCACTCCTGGGCAGCTTGCAACATTAAAGTAAAGTAAGGTAAGATACCTAGTTATACATATACTAACAGCTGCCAGAATAGTATATGCCCAACAATGGAAAATAGACAAACTACCAGAAGAAAATATAATAATCAAAGAGATACTAGACTCTACGGAGATGGACAGGTTATCTAAAAGATTAGAGGGAAAAGAAGAATCAGATTACTATAAAATATGGGCAAAATTTTATGATTGGCTAGAGAAAAGAGCAACAAAGAAATAAATAAAAATATACGCAAAGCAACACGTCGAATAAAAGAATAGAAAAATTAATACTATGTGAAAGAAGCAAAATTCTCTGATCAAACACCTAAAAAGTTGGGAAACTTTCATTTCCCAAATGTTGTATGTGTATGTCTTTATGTATGTTTTTTTCTTTTTTGTATGTTATACAGTATTTGAAAAAAACAAATAAATAAAATATTAAAAAAACATTAAAGTTTGTGTGTGTGTGTACACATGCACACACACAAATGTATAAAATAGCAATAAAATCAAAATCTTAATTGTAATCATTTTATGCCGCTCATGAGGATTCTGTGTTCCTAGTGATAGAGATTCTCCTCAAAATTGGCTTTAGAAATGTTCAAGATATGAGGTAGAAGAAATATTTAGATTTTAATGTTTTTAGAGTCCCCACTGGACATCAACAAAGAGTACAACTTGGTTTTTCCCCTCAGCAAACTAATATTCATTTCTCTATCCCTAAACCATTCTAGAATTCATAACTTGGTTTTCTTTCCCTAAAAACCAATACCATATTTATAAAATGCTTCTTAGTGGTCTAGTTTCTTTTAATTATTATAATTTCTTTAAATTTGCATGCGGGGGACCCACTCAGGGTTAATAACAAAGTTCTTTTGAGTTCCAAAAAAACTCCTGATTTAATTTTGATTTTACTAGTCATCTAAGTAATATTAAATTAGGTCTTTCGAAACAAGCAAGCTTATCATTTATTCTTCTGTTCTGCCGGGCTCTCTGGTAGGAGCCTCCCGAAAATTCAAGAGTACAAATTGCAGACGCACACATGTTTGAAAATTCAAAACAATGTTCTTTATCACAAAATTCAAAATAAACTAAGCACTCTTTTTGTATTGCAAAGAGCACTCGTCCCAAAACAACCGGGTAGTCTGTACAATTTCCCTTAAACAGTCATTAAGTATTTAGCTAGCAGCTGTGAAGAAACTTCACACTCCTTTTTCCTCCAACGAAGCTACTTGCCTAATCTGTTATCATACTGAACCTTGTGGGTTCAGTACAAAACCTTAAAATGTTCCTGTGCTCTTCAACAAATAATGCTGTCCTTTTTGTGGCTATTCAAATAATGGGACTTAATCAACTGAAAAAGAGTCCAAGCACTTTTGAAAACATATCTTGGTCAGTAAGCCACTCCCACCCAGTCACATGACCTTTAAGCCACCCTCTGGTCACATGATTGTCAAGCCACTCCCACCTGGTCACATGGTCAGCAAACCACTCCTACTCAGTCACATGACCATCAAGCCATGGCAACAAAATAAGCCATGGCCACAGTGTGGCAGTAAAAATTTTGGCAGTCCATCAGTGGCCCAGAGTATAAATTACAGGTATATACCGTATTTTTCGCTCCATAAGACGCAGTTTTTCTCCTCCCAAAGTAGGATGAAAAATCAGCCCCGTCTTATGGAGCGAAGATGCAGGCAGGGAGGGGGGGGGTGGCTGCGAACTCAGAAGCGCCATCCCGCCGGCTGGCTGGCTAGCTGCTGCCTGGCCCCCTCCCTCCCGGAGAGAGAACGAGAGTGAGTGAGAGCAACAGACAGCAAGATAGAGAGAAAGTGAGAAAGAGAGAGTGAGAGAAAGGGGGGGGGAGAAAGAGATAGCAAGAGAGAGAACAAGAGAGAGAAAGAGCGTGAGAAAGAAAACAAGAGAGAAAGAGTGAGAGAGAGAGAAAGCAAGAGACAGAAAGAAAACAAGAGAGAGAAAGTGAGAAGAAGAGAGAGAAAGAGGGGGAGAGAGAGAGAAAGAGAGAGGGGGGAGAGAGAGAAAGAGAGGGAGAGGGAGAAAGAGAGGGGGAGAGATAGCAAGAGAGGGAGAGAGAGAAAGAGAGAGGGAGAGGGGGGAGAGAAAGAGAGAGAGGGAGAGGGGGGGAGAGATAGCAAGAGAGGGAGAGAGAGAGAAAGAGAGAGGGAAAGGGGGAGAGAGGGGGGAGAGAAAGAGAGAGGGAGGGAGAGACAGGAGATAAAGGAAGAGGAGAGAGAGAAAGGAAGAGAAAGAAAGAAAGAGGGATAGAAAGAGAGAGAAGTGAGAGATGCTCAGTGAGCCTTTCTTTGAAGTTTCCTTTCTTTCTTTCTTTCTTTCTTTCTTTCTCTCTTTCTTTCTTTTTCTCTCTCGCTCTCTTGCTCTTTCATTCTTTTTTCTTTCTCTTGCTTTCTTTCTTTCTCTTTCTTTCTCTCCTTCCTTCCCTCCCTCCATTTCTTTCATTCCCCCTCTCTATTTTTCTTTCTCTTTCATTTTCTTTCTTTCTCTCTTTCTTGCTCTTTTTCTTTCTCTCTTTTACCTTCCCTTCCTCTATTTCTTCTTTTCTTTCTCCTTCCTACCTTCTTCCCTCCCTTCAGTCCTTCCTCTCTTACTCTCCCCTTTCATAGGTTTCCTTGCCTCCTTCCTCTGTTCCTGTCCCTTCCCCCTTTCTTTCCTTCCTTCCTTCCTTCCTTTCCTCCCTCCATTTCTTGCTTTCCTTTTCCTTCCTCCCTTCTTTCCTCCCTCACTCCCTTCTTTCACTCCTTCCTATCTTCCTCTCCCCTTTTTGGCTCAAAATATTTTTTTTCTATTTTCCTCCTCTAAAATCTAGGTGCGTCTTATCAGCAGGTGCGTCTTATAGAGCGAAAAATACGGTAATTAACCTGCCGTTCCTCAGTTCTTTTTCAGTCAATTAATGTTGTTGTATCTATTATGGTCTGTTTCTTGCCTACTGAAGCCTACCACACAATACTAAGGTCTCTGCACTATTTCCCCAAACCCAGACAGTCACCAACTGCTTCTCCCAATTCTTTGTCTCGGGTGACTCTTTTTCTCACCAGCTGAATTAAAATCCTTGAGCTGGCAGGAAACTATGCAAGCATGATGATCCCTATCTTACCACAGGCAGATTGTTGGCAAATAGAGCTGCCTGATAATTTATTTAAGGCGGTATCAGATATATTAAGAACAGAAGGTTAGTGAATTCCCCTGGCATTTTCCTCCCTGCAACACAGAATATCATAGAAACATAGAAACATAGAAGACTGATGGCAGAAAAAGACCTCATGGTCCATCTAGTCTGCCCTTATACTATTTCCTGTATTTTCTCTTACAATTGATATATGTTTATCCCAGGCATGTTTAAATTCAGTTACTGTGGATTTACCAACCACGTCTGCTGGAAGTTTGTTCCAAGGATCTACTACTCTTTCAGTAAAATAATATTTTCTCATGTTGCCTTTGATCTTTCCCCCAACTAACTTCAGATTGTGTCCCCTTGTTCTTGTGTTCACTTTCCTATTAAAAACACTTCCCTCCTGAACCCTATTTAACCCTTTGACATATTTAAATGTTTCGATCATGTCCCCCCTTTTCCTTCTGTCCTCCAGACTATACAGATTGAGTTCATTAAGTCTTTCCTGATACGTTTTATACTTAAGACCTTCCACCATTCTTGTAGCCCGTCTTTGGACCCGTTCAATTTTGTCAATATCTTTTTGTAGGTGAGGTCTCCAGAACTGAACACAGTACTCCAAATGTGGTCTCACCAGCGCTCTATATAAGGGGATCACAATCTCCCTCTTCCTGCTTGTTATACCTCTAGCTATGCAGCCAAGCATCCTACTTGCTTTTCCTACCGCCCGACCACACTGCTCACCCATTTTGAGACTGTCAGAAATCACTACCCCATAATCCTTCTCTTCTGAAGTTTTTGCTAACACAGAACTGCCAATGCAATACTCAGATTGAGGATTCCTTTTCCCCAAGTGCATTATTTTACATTTGAAAACATTAAACTGCAGTTTCCATTGCTTTGACCATTTATCTAGTAAAGCTAAATCATTTACCATATTACAGACGCCTCCAGGAATATCAACCCTATTGCACACTTTAGAGTCATCAGAAAATAGGCAAATCTTCCCTACCAGACCTTCCCCTATGTCACTCACAAACATATTAAAAAGAATAGGACCCAGAACAGAGCCTTGTGGCACACCGCTTGTAACCTGTCTCTGCTCAGAATACTCGCCATTAACAATAACTCTCTGATGTCTACGCTTCATATCACCGGGCAATGGAAAATATCCAAGAATAATGTTAGGGTTGAGAAAAAAAGTGGCAACCCCTCTGTTTCAGTCTCACATCCCAAAACAGAGTCGGGAAGGGAGGAAAGCCTAGGGTAGGGATGGTGAACCGTTTTTCCCTCGGGTGCCAAAAGAGTAATGTGTGCATGATATTGTGCAAGCGTGAGTGCCCACACCCATCATTCAATGCCTGGGGAGAGCGGAAACATCTTCCCTCACCCCCCAGAGGCACTCTGGAGGCCAGAAATGGCCTGGTTCCAACTTCTGGTGGCCCCAGTAGGCTTGTGCTTCGCCCTCCCCAGGCTTCAAAGGCTTCCCTGGAGCTGCAGGAGGGTAAAAACGCCCTCTCCCATCCCACCGGAGGCTCTTTTGAAGCTAAAAATGTCCTCCCAGAGCCTCTGTGCAAGCCAAAAATCAGCTGGCTGGCACACACATGCATCTTGGAGCTGAGCTAGGGCAAGAGCTCACATGCCAGCAGATATGGCTCCATGTGCCACCTGTGGAACCTGTGCCATAGGTTCGCCATCACTGGCCTAGGGTGTTTAAAGGGATTGCTATTTGTTAGCAGGTCTTTTGGGAAAGAGAGTTACTAATGTCCCAGAATAATGTTGTACCCATATGCAAAAGCAACTCAGATAAACATTAGCCGGTGCAGAAGCATTGTGCCTCACCAAACTTGATGATACCGTGCACTCGAGTAAAGAAATTTTGATATTCTAACTGCAAGATAGGACTTCTAAGGGATAGTTGGTCAGTGGCTAACTAGGATTCTGTGACATTTACTGGGTCTCTAATTAGATAGGACTTTTGCTTATAATACTTGCAAATGTGACCTTCTCTTGATACAGGCCTTTTCTCCATATCTCTCTCTCACACACACTATACTACTAGCATGTTGAGTTAAATGTCACTAAATGTTTTTCTCCATGTTGCAACTTTTAATTATGTTGTTTTCCAAGGAAGTGTCTATACTGTCCTTGCTGCTTCAGAACAATAAACTTGATGTGAGAAAGCATAGAGCTGAATACCGCAAATCCTCACCAGTACTGAAATAGATATTATAGGACAGCGATGGGAAATTTATTCTTCCTTGGGTGCTGAAAGAGCATGCAAATTCGCTATCACGCATGCGTCAGTGCCCATACCCATAATTCAATGCCTAGGGAGGGCAAAAACAACTTCCCCGACCCTCCAGAGGCCCCCTGGAGGCTGGAAATGGACTACTTCCCAACTTCTGGTGGGCCCAGTAGTTATAGTTATAGTTTATTAGATTTGTATGCCGCCCCTCTCCGAAGACTCGGGGCAGCTCACAACATAACAGTGATACAATACATTACAAATCCAATAGTAGAAAAATTAAATCAATAGAAAAAAAACATTAATAACATAGTAAAATCCCTAACTATACAATCATACACATTCAACTTAATCCATCATACAGTAAGGCCAAAAACTTAATTAAAAAAAGGGGAGAAGGTGGTAATTATCCCCACGCCTGGCGACAAAGGATTCAGCATTTTACGGAAGGCAAGGAGGGTGGGAGCTGTTCGAATCTTTGGAGGGAGTTGATTCCAGAGGACCGGGGCCGCCACAGAGAAGGCTCTTCCCCTGGGTCCCACCAGCCAACATTGTTTCGTCGACGGGACCCAGAGAAGGCCAACTCTGTGGGACTTAATCGGCCGCTGGGATTCGTGCGGCAGAAGGCGGTCTCAGAGATATTCTGGTCCAATGCCCTGTAGTGCTTTATAGGTCATAACCAACACTTTGAATTGTGACCGGAAACTGATTGGAAGCCAGTGCAGGCAGTAGGCTCAGGTTTCACCCTCCTCAGGCTCCAAAGGCTTTTCTGGAGCCAGGGGAGGGTAAAAAGCCCTCCCCCATCCCCCTAGAGGCTCTCTGGAAGCCTCTGTGCAAGCCAAAAATTAGCTGGCTGGTACACATATACATGTTGGAGCTGAGCTAGGGCAACAGCTCATGTGCCACATGTGCCACCCATGCCATAGGTTCACCATCACTGTTTTAGGATCTTCTGTTTGAAGAGGAGTTTCGACTAGAAGAACTCCAACTTTCTACTCTGTTATTCCATTATTCTGCTGTGCTAGGTGCTATTCTTAGGGCTTGCCATGTATTCCTTATAGCAATCAGTAGTCTTTGCACATGCCCTCACCCAAGCAGGAGAACCTACACCAGTAGTGTGTTGCAGCCAGTATGGCCCAGTATAAAGTCCCAGTAGCGAAAATGAAGATTTGCGTGCAGCTCCAGCTGACCAGCGGGCGGGCACATTTGCCGGCACGAGGTTTGGCTTCTGTGCATGCACCAGAAGCCAACTGTCACGTGAGGACATGCAAGCGAGTGAGATTTTAGCAATATTTGCTATTCTTTTGCTATTTCACATGCACGGAAGCAAAAATATCAATACCGGAACATGCACAGAAGCCAAATCTCACAACAATGAGCATGCACCCACCTGCCAGACACGCGCCCACCCACATTAGTCACAGGGTGCATTCCGGTAGCACCGGTGAAGAGGAACCCCTGCACACCACCCAGGGGTGGGCAGCAGGCAGGACGGGGTGGAACACAGTTCCACAGGCAGAAATGAAGCTGTGTGCCCAGCTCCAGCTGACTGTCCCTTCCCTCCCATTCTCTTCCTCCTCCTTGGAAAGCGGCAGGGAGACCAGCACTGGCAGGAGTTGCAGGGGGCCCATTCCCTCCGCCCTCTTTTCTGAACAGCTGATCGGCACCCATTTGCCTAGCTACCCAGCCTGAGGCAGGGGGCGACCCAAGAAGGAGAGTGCAGGAAACGCGAAGCAAATTGTCACCCCAGAGAGAGACATTGGTGAGATTGTAAGTCGAGGACTTAACCTTGCTGTTCTGTTTAAAAAAAGTTAAAAATCTTCTGTTCCCGGGTCACCCTGACCCGGACCGAAAACTCTTCATTTGCAGTGCTTATGTTTGGTCAATTTGAATACTTTTTTCACTTGGAAAGTAGTCTGAACATTTCTGCACACAATGATATGAAAATTGAACTGAAGAAATTAATCCTTATTGGTTTATTTTGCACATAAATATGCCTCCCCCCCGTTTTTGTGAATTTGTTTTAGGTTTATTGATAATTATGCCTGCACAATGCATTCTATTTTACTAAAGTTGGTGTGGGATTGGTAGCTTGAACATTTCTGAACATAATGATATGAAAATTGAACTGGAAAAATTGATGCATATTGGTTTATTTTGTTGATGAAATGCACGCCCCCCCCATTTTTTTTAAATAGTCTTCACTTTATGGATAGTTTTGCTAGCAAAATACATTCTATTTTACTAAAGTTGGTGTGGGATTGGTAGCTTGAACATTTCTGAACATAATGATATGAAAATTGAACTGGAAAAATTGATGCATATTGGTTTATTTTGCACATAAAGTATGCCTCAATTATTTCAATTTATATAAAAATTATGCTGTTAATTTCAAACTTACATACTTTTCTTTAGTAAAATGGATTTGTTTCATAAAATTAGTTCTCTGGCTACAATGTGGTTGATTTTCAAAAGGATATTCCAAATATTTCTAGCCAAATATGTATAAAAAGTGACAATAATGGCCACACAGCAAGGCCGAGGGGGGGGGTGGCCCTTTTGTGGCAAAAATAAACCAATAAGAACCATTTTTTCCAGTTCATTTATATTTTTCTTATATTCAGAAATGTTCAATTTAGTATATCAAACCTTTTGGGGGGAAATCCCTTAGGGATTTGTAGCCTTAAAAAATAGAAATTGACACGAAATTCAAAAAGGATGGGGGGAGGGGCTTTTTGATCAAAATAAAAATATAAGTCTCAATTTTTCCAGTTCAATTTTCATATCATTATGTTCATAAATGTTTAAACTAGTTTTCCAGTTGAAAAAGTTTTCAAAAAGATCAAATTCAAGTACCTAAAAAAATTATTTTTGGTCCTGTCATATACGAACAGAAACAGACTCGAAGTTATGATTTTTTTTTGCCCAGAAAACAATTAGCCACCACCCCAAAAATATTTTTTGATGATCAGCATTGTTAAATTGAGTAAATGAATGCCTAAGATTTTAAAAAATATTTCGGATTTGGAGCATAAAAAAATAAAAAGTGAAAATGGTTGCAAGCAGCCGAGGGGGGGGGGGAGGCCTTATTTCTGATGTTAAAAAACCAATAGGAATCATTTTTTTCAGTTCCTTTATATTTTTCTTATATTCAGAAATGTTCAAGCTACCAATCCCACACCCACTTTAGTAAAATATAATGCATTTTGCAAGCAAAACTATCCATAAATTGAAACAAATTTCACAAAAACGGGGGGGGGGGGCGTGCATTATATCCGCAAAATAAACCAATAAGATTTACTTTTTTCATTTCAATTTTCATATCATTGTGTGCAGAAATGTTCAGACTACTTTCCAAGTGAAAAAAGCTTTCAAAAAGACCAAACATAAGCACTGCAAATGAAGAGTTTTCGGTCCGGGTCAGCGTGACCCGGGAACTGAAGATTTGTAACTTTTTTTGCCCAGCAAAAACTAAGCCCCCCACCCCCCAAAAAAATTCTCATAGAGAGAACCCATGAAATGATGAAAATTCATGAAATTTCAAGTTTCAGATATGCAGGGAAAATTTTTTACAGGGACTCAAACTTGGCTTCGGGTCACATACGACCCGAACAGAACAGCAGGGGTTAACAGGTCACTTGAACGATGATGATCATTCAAGCCACTCCCACCTGGTCACATGGCCAGCAAGCCACTCCTACCCAGTCACATGACACCCACAAAATAAGCCACACCCACAGTGTGGCAGTAAAAAATTTGGCTGCCCATTACTGTTCATCTTACATCCCCACACTCACAAGTTCATCACGAGAGTCAGTCCGTGAGCAGGGGTTTATCAACTTCCTCTTCCCTTCCGTTGAGGCAGAGCAAACAGTGACCTTGGCTCAGAGAAAGGAATTGTTGGTTGTGTCTAGTAATTTTCCCACTGACTACTCACTGCCCCTCCCAACCCCCCTTATGATGTATTACTGTGGCAGGCCGAAATCTCTAACTCCACATGATGGCTTCGGCCTGACTCTCTCTCTCTCTCTTCCTGTTCTTGTCTGCTCTTTCCCCCACCTAGGTAGTTACCTCTGGTATTTGTTACAAGCTGAGGAAAGTGGTGTGGATTTTGTCCAGATCTAGATATTGCCTTGATTATGAGAATTCTGGGTGCAAGATTGACTAGATATCCCTCACGACAATTCTCCAATAATTCTAGCATCCAATATTGAACTGTAAGAAATATTTTAGATTCCTCAAATTATATTGTGTCCCTTTATTTTTGCTCCTAGGCTTTGGGTACTCTTTCCCCCTCAGTTTTAAAAGGGTTTTGTATAGCTTGGATTCTTTTGGCAAGTTGCACAGAGATTATGGATACGACCACAGTGTGTTATATAAATAAGCAACAACTATTACCATATTATGCAAAATCGTCTCATTTGATTTTAAAAATGAAAAAAAAAAAAGCAATAAATGCACTTTATGAACCGGTTAGGTAATTGGCTAGTGATGCAGCAAAAATGGAAGAGATGATTTCATATAAATTTAACTACATATTTATGTATGCATTTGTCAGGTATGTATCTTTTATTGTGACCAGGGGATTTGCAGGATAAAAATGAAATAAAAGTCCTCCTCTTTGTAGGTATGGTGAGGCTATAATTTTGTCCTGATATTTTAATGGCAAAGAAAATTACCCAATTACATTTCTTAAGGATTATACTGAAGCTTTTAGATGTGTTGTTGATATTTTTTTAAAAAAAAAATGTTTGAGCAGACATAAAAATTGCTGGAAATTTTTTAAGATTCAATTTTTAAAAAACAAATAACATTTGAAAAGGCTTAAGTTTGGAGCATTTGAGGCTCATATGTGATAAGAAATGGAAGACCCAAAACAATTTGACAGCCATTGGACATAGAAGAGGCAACACCAGAGATGTTAAATTGGTTGTTGCAATTAATTATGAAAGTAATAACTCCAGTTCACAAAGAATTAATCACTGGGTATGTCTCGAGGTAATGAATGAGAAAAGCACGGTTAGACTACCATGCCATGACTGAGGAAATTGAGGTTTAAATCTTTCCCCAACTATGAAGCTTCAATGACCTTGCACCTATGGGAAGGCTATTTATCCACTAATGACTTATAGCATCTTTTAATGTCACTAGGTCATCCTTGAAGTGATATAACGCTTATTGTTATTTTGCCAAAGCAATAGCTGGATGACTGCAGCAGACACCATAAGTTATGGGTGGGAATACTGCCTTAGTGGATTGAACCTTATAGGTTGATGGAAAAGTAAATTGTGGATTGTTCTGATTTAATGGACCACATCTGCTTCTCTTGAAGAAACTCCTGGGTTGCCTAGTCACTGATTCGACAAGAACATAGAATAATAGAGCTGGAAGGGACCTCAAAGATCTTCTAGTCCGACCCCTTGCTCAAGGCAGGAGAACTTATACCATCCAAGTCAAATGGTTGACCAGTCTTTTCTGGAGAACATCAACTTGGGGAGGCAAAATGTTCCAATTCAATTAAGCGTTCTCATTGTCAGAATATTTCTCCTTACTTCTAGGCAGACCCCTCTTTTACAAGCATCCACCTGTTACTTCTTATCCTGTGCTCTAGTACTTTGCAGAATAAATCAATCCTTTCTTCACTGTGAGAGCTCTTCAGATATTGGAAGACAATGTCGCTTGGCGGGACCCAGAGGAAGAGCTTTCTCTGTGGCGGCCCCAACCCTCTGGAACCAACTCCCCCCAGAGATTAGAATTGCCCCCACCCTCCTTGCCTTTCGTAAGCTGCTTAAAACCCACCTCTGCCGCCAGGCATGGGGGAACTAAGATACACTTTCCCCCTAGGCCTTCACAATTTTATGTATGGTATGTTTGTATGTATGATTGGTTTTTATATAATGTTTTTTTAACTGTTTTTTAGTATTGGGTTTTGTTGTACTGTTTTACTGCTGTTCTTAGCTGCCCCGAGTCTGCGGAGAGGGGCGGCATACAAATCCAATAAATAATAATAATAATGTTCCTTATCATGTTGATCCTGATCCTTAGGCTAGATGTGGCTAGTTCCTTCAACCATTCATCACATGATTTAGTCTCCAGATCCCTTATTTATTTTTATCCTTTGCATGCCCAGATAACTCTGCAATTTTGTAAAATACATTCCAAATATTAGCAAATACCATTTCCCCCTAAATTAGTTTCCATTCTGTTCTAATATCCGGATGTGATTTCAACCAAACACATAGAATTTTTGGATGCATCTTAAAATAGGTTTCTTTTCCTGGGTTTCCACAATTGCCCTCCATATAATATTAAAGAAAATATGTAATCTCTATAATGTGTTCCTGACCGGGACTATAAGCACACCCATGAAAGGCTCTTTTCATATCCCCCCCTAATCCTTCTGTTCGATAGGCCAGCCTGGAGTTCCCCAACCTTGGCAACTTTAAGACTTGTGAACCTCAGCTTCCAAAATTCTTCAGCTGGCTGAGGAATTATGGGAATAGAAGTTAACAAGTCTTAAAGTTGCTAAGGTTGGAGGCCCCTGGGTTAAACATACATAACTCCCTGAACCATTCATCATATAATTTAACCTCCAAACTCTTTATCATCTTAGTTGCTCTTCTCTGCACATTTTCTAGGATGTCCACATTTTATTTTATTTTTGTAACGTGGTGACCAGAACTGCATGCAGTAGTCCAGGTTTGGCCTCACTGGTGTAGTCTAAATTGGAATGATCACACGGTGTTCGCGTTCGGCAAGTTCGGATGAACTTTACGCAAAATTCGGCTAAACCCGAACCGAACCCGAACTCGAACCCGAACGGGGAATCCCTCCCACGAAGAGATTCCGGGGGCGGAGTTTTGATGTCACCGGCAGATTGCTAAGGACGCCAAGGTGATCACTTCCTGGATTCCATGGAATCCAGGAAGTGATCACCTTGGCATCCTTAGCAACATGCCGGTGACATCAAAGTTCCGAACGCCGAACACGACCCCGAACTTTGCCTGAAGTTTGAAAAAATTTCGTGTTCGTGTTCAGCATACCGAACACCGTAAAATTCGGTATGGACCCAAATTGTGCGGCTTCAGTTCGCCCATCACTAATAACATCCTGTGATCTTGATGTTGTTCCCCTGTTGATGCATTGGCTTTTTTGGCAGCTGCAGCACCTGGGCACAACTTAGTGACCTTGGGCTAGTCCCTTTCTCTCCCTGTCTAAGAAAGAGGTGATAGTAAATCACTTTCGAAAACTATTGTCAAGAGAAGTGCAGAGACTAATCCCGGCAATTGCCAGAAGTCATAAAACTGACTTGAAGACACAAACACACAAAGTTGTTTCCTTAATACCAAACGCAATAAATTAAGCATGTGTAAATTATTGGGGGGATGAGATAATGCAAGCATTATGCGTGAAATGAAATATCCAGAGGTGATGAAACAATTCACCTTTTTCTGATTTAGCCTCTTTCTTTCCCTTTATGATGGTGTTCTTTTATTGTAAACAAATTCCCTTGGACTTAATGTAACTTTCCATGCTGTGGTTTGATGTATGCTAAATATTTCACCATGTTCCATTCACCTTGGTGTGTAATGTTAAGACCTTTTTGTGGCTTAGTCTTTCACCCAGGAATCCTATAAATTAATCACTGGATGTGTTGTCAGCACTGTGGGAGATGCTTGTAAACAGCTTTTGCTAACACTTAATTAAACTAACCTTTTACTTGTGAAGGTTGAAATCCAGTCCAGTCCATGGGACCAACATATCAACCTAGTCTGTTCATTTCAGATATTTATATAGCTCTTATTTCTTTAGGGCCTGGACAACCTCCAAATCATGTAGCTTTGTGGCTTTAAGAACATTGTCTGAGTGCTCAACTAAAATTATAGCAAAGGTGATATGATTGTGGGTATTTTTTCTGGTATGGCTGCATGAGGAATTTAATATATAAGAATCAAAGCGACACCAAGGGGACAGAAGACAGAAAATGATTGATACAGGCACAAGAGCCAGAAAGCTGATATCAGTTGAAGCCAGACAAGGCCAAATGACAATTGATAAGGAATTAAAGAATGACCATGCCACAAGTTTTACTTAACTCAGTCATGGCAACAGCCAGTGAACATATAGGATATGATAACTGAAGTGTTGGATGAGGGAGGACTTCTGGCACAAGTTAAATGAAGGTCTGTAGAAAACCCTGTGAGAAGATATCATCTATGCACATAGCCATTTTAACAAATGTTCTGTCTTCTCCAACATTCCTTAAAATTTCATGGTCAGCACCATAGCAGAACTTGGTGACTAAGAACACATGAGTATATTTAGTAATTGCTATCAATAAAGACAAGAAGTTAACCAAGACTATCTTCTGTGCTTTGTTTTTGAGTTTTTCCTTATTGAATAAGATACCAAAGCTCAAATCTGTAACAAGAACAAAGCTGGAGCTTTCACTGTAGTGGAAACTACAATGAAAACTACATAAACCTCTGGATAATTTGTGTCTTAACTGATGGATACTCCTGTATGTACTTCTGTCTGCTGGACTCTTGGGTGCATACATAATCACTATAGGATTCTTGCATCTTCTATTCACTGTCCAGCTACAAAATTGCTAATGTTCTATCATTTTATCTTCACAGAGTTTTCAGAATTGCTTTATGAAACTTTCCTTTCATTCTAACAGTGATTCTGAAGCCTTCGTGACACATCTGATAGGCAGAAGTTGGTTCTCTTCATACACTGTGTGTATCAAATCTTCTGATAAGCTAATGAACCTGGTGGTGAGGCTTTCAAGGTGGCAGGAAGGAGCCTACCAGGTTGATTTTAGTCCACCTCACCTGGTTATTTATATCATAGGAATCTGGTACAGAGTGCATAGGAAAAAAAATAATCTTTTAAGAGAGGGTGTCTGGTGAAAACTAAAACTGTTAAAGAAATACTGATTCTATTTCTTCATTGATTTCATCTGATAATATATAAGGTGTGCTACTACAGTTCTGCTGACTTAGAAAAAGAAACAAAATCTAAATTGTTTTGTTGCAATTGGCACACCAAAAAGAATTGTGCAAAGGCCCCCCTAGCCATAATTCCAGCAGTGGGCTACGAGCGGAATGCTAAATTGCGCTCGCCACCACGGCTCGTACGTTCTTGCAGGGCCAGCGCGATTTTGCTGCTGCACCTGTGGAGGTAGCAAAATTGTGCACAGAACCACAGGTAAAACCTCACTGAAACATGGGTGCACCTGTGGCTCCATGTGCGATTTTACTACCTCCACAGGTGCAGCAGCAAAATCACGCTGGCCCCGCAAGAACTTACGAGCCACTGCAGCAAGTGCAATTTAGCGTTCCGGCTCATAGCCCACCACTGCATAGTTCCTACCTTTTTGGGAAGAAACTACGATATTCCAGGAAGATTGGCAGATTGCTAGTAAATTTTGACTTGGGCACTACATTCCCATTGAGAAATAAGATGGAAATCTCTGGTGACCCTCAAATTTAGAACCACTTAATCTTGTGAGGATATTGGTGGCAAACAGCCAAATCTTGTAATTTCATCTTAATCCGAGAATGCTTAACCAACAAGAGCTTAGCCCCACCCTCTCAGCAAGGTCTGAGATCATGCTCCAATTCCATGTCCTCTCTTAGCACTACTCATATCTCAAGACCTAAAATGGTTACCTAATATGAAAAACGTCATCAAGAAAGCACAACAAAGAATGTTCTTTCTGCGCCAACTCAGGAAGTTCAAACTGCCCAAGGACAACAGTATATCTGCTGGTTCCTATTTACCCTCAATATTCCCATATTCATAAATGTTTTCATTTTGAATATTTCAATAGCAATGGCATTTAGACCAGTGATGGCGAACCTATGGCACTGGTGCCACAGGTGGCACGCGGAGCCATAACTGCTGGCACATGAGCCATTGCCCTAGCTCAGCTCCAGCATGCATGTGTGTACCAGCCATCTGATTTTTGGCTCACACAGAGGCTCTGAGAGAGCATTTTCGGCTTCTGGAGGGTTCCGGGAGAATGGGGAAGGGCGTTTTTGCCCTCCCCAGGCTCCAGGGAAGCCTCGGAAGCCTGGAGAGGGTGAAAAATAGGCCTACCAGGCCCACCAAAAAGTTAGGAAATGGGCTGTTTCTGATCTCCAGAGGGCCCCCTGGGGGCAGAGGAGGCAATTTTTGCCCACCCCAGGCATTGAATTATGGGTGTGGGCACTCGCACAGGTGCGATAGTGTGTGTGCATGCGCTTTCAGCACCTGAGGGGAAAAAGGTCTGATTTAGACTTATAAACTACTCCCCTGTGCTTTATAGCACTCCCTAAGCAGTTTATAAATGTGAACATATTGCCTCCAACAACTTGGCTCCCCATTTTACCAACTTCAGGAAGGTGGAAGGCTGAGTCAACTTTGAGTCAGTTAGGATTGAACTCCTGACAGTGGGCAGAGTTACCTTCAATACTTCAATGAATTTAACTAACAAACTTAACTAACAAATGAATACTGCATCTTAACCACTGGGCCATCAGGGCTCTATAAAATTACACGGTCCTGCTGTGAAAGAGTTAAAATGCCAATTCCCTTCAATGAGATTTTTAAAAGATAGAAAGGGGACAAAAGAAATGTGAAGTTATTGGCGAAAAACCTGAATTTTATTTATGCTGCCTGGTAAATGTTCAAACAACCTTGCAACAGAAAGGACATTGAATAAATAGCTTTTTCTCTGTTTGTTTTAAGAGACAACTCAAGTTCTCCAAACAATCTCAAGAGGCAAGAAAAAGATCTTATTAAGTACTTATTTTTGTTGTACCCTGGACCATAAATTTCTATTCATTAAAAAAAATCAGTGGAAACATATGAATACACGGAGGAGGCTGAGTTCACACTTAAACCAAGATATGCTTCATTAAATCAATAAATGATGGCTGCCAGGACCAGATACAAGCTTCTAGCAATCAATAGCCCCATTTTAGAATGGCTACCATCGGGAGGGTGATCTGTTCAAAATGGTTGCCTTGGAGGGTGCAGCCAGTCACACAAGGAAAATCAATGGGCTTGCTCATTGTAAATTACATTTTTCTCCCAGGGTATTGTGAACCATCCCAGTCTAACTTTTTCTTTCCCTAAAAATTGGAATAATCCCAAGCAAAACACTGGGCTGTAGACAACTACCATCTAAATGTTTCTGCACTTTCCTTTTTTAGCTGTAGTATATACTACTAAAACTCTCATGTATGTTTAGTAATGGGCTCCTACAGGTACGGTCAGGTATGCAGAACCAGTAGAAACAATTTGGTCAGGTAGGCATAACCGGTAGGAAAATTTTGAATTTTTCCCTTTTTTCCCTTCTGGCTCTGGGTATGTTTTTCCTATTGCAGTAAATGAGGTTGAATGTGTATAATTTTAGAAGAGCTGTGCGTGCGTGTGTAAATTTGTAGCCACTTGGGTGCCACCATACCTTCCACCAACTACACTTCCTAGAAACCCATAGGTTGCAAGATGGGAAGGATGTATCCCCATCATCTTTCCCACCTTCCTCTGGTTCCTAGGCCAAATAGGCTGGTGCTTTGGAACTGAGGCCAAAATTTGAATTTCCTTAATGATGGTGGCCAGTGAGAGAAGAAGGAGGGAGAAACTCATATGCCTGATGGCAAGATAGGACTGGTTGGAGGATGCTAGTAGTCAAAGGTTGGGGCCCTCTTCCTTGCTGGAGGAAAGGAACCCCTGGGGAATTGCTGGAATGGAGTGAGGGATGCAGATCTACCCACTAATGGGTAGCCAAAATTTTTAGTGCCACTCTGTGGGTGTGGCTTATTTTGTGGGTGTAGCTTAATGGTCATGTGACAGGGTAGGAGTGGCTTGCCAGCCATGTGACCAGGTGGGAGTGGCTTGAAAGATCATCATTGTTCAAATGAATTGTTAAGTCCTCGACTTACAACCTTACCAGTGTCGCTCACTGGGGTGACAATTTGCTTCGTGTTTCCCATGCACCGTTTCCTGGGTCATGCCCCCTGCCTCAGACTGGGTAGCTAGGCAAATGGGTGCGGCCAGTAGCATCAATGCTGCCAGCGCTGCTTCCACCCATGCCTTCTGCTTGCACCTCAGGCAGGAGGTAGTCATGTGAGGCTGGACAGGAGCCGGGCAGGAGAGAGGGAACCTCGTCCGAGGCCAGGAAGGAGGAAAGAGGAAAAAAGCAAGGAGTGCAGACAAAGCAGTAGCGGGGGGGGAGAAAGGAAAGCCGAGACGAGGCCAGTAATCCAGGAAGTGACAGCCGCCAATCAGCTGGAGCTGTGCATGCATCTTCATTTCCGCCGGTGGAACTGCATTCCACCCGGTCCTGCCTGCTGCCCACCCCTGGGTCTACCACTGTTCTAGTCCCTATTCCATGGGTCAAGAGTGGGAGGAGAAGGTGGTTGTGGAGGTTTTATCAGGACTCTTCTTAGGATTATGAGGGAAACACTGACGGGCAGCAGCCGGTGTTTCTAGGTGAGCAGCTCTGGTAGGAAAAACCTGGATGCATGCACAGCTGCGTGCCCCCGGTGTGCCCTCACATGAGATTTGGCTTCTGTCCATGCGCAGAAAGCCAAATTTCATGCGCGAGAGAGATTTCGGCTATTTTTGATGATTTTTTTGCTTCTGTGCATGCGCAGAAGCAAAAATATAGGCGAAAATAGCTGAAATCTCACTCTTGTGTGAGATTTGGTTTGCTGCGCATGTGCAAAATAAGGCTCTATCAGGAAAAAAGAGTATAAAAATGGCTTGAGAGATGAAAAGAGCAAAGAAGAAAATGACAAAATAAGAATAATCTACCAAATAGGATTATGAGAAGAGAGAAAGGAGAAGTCAGTTATTTATTCTAGAGTGCCTAGCTGGAATATAAATATGATAGGAAGGGAGAAAGAGAAGAACAGGAAGAATTAACAGTTAATAAAAATAACAAACAATTTACTAATTTAATCCAAACTATTTTTCATGCGATAAAGGGTGTATATATTATTCATTCTTGTGAGAAAGAAAAATTCCAGAGAAAGGACTAGAAAAGTGTAAGATAACAGTACTGAAGACGTTTCTGGGCAAACTTTATCTTAAAGGAGCTGAATAGCACCACTGGATTTAAAAGATTGAAAGGATACAGAATATAAAAAAGCTCATTAAACTCATCCAAGAAACTGGGGGTGGTTATTCATAATTCCAATGTCTTAACTTACATAAGGTATAAATTTATGGAATAATGCCAGTCAGAAAAAATGTGCAATAGCTAAGATAAAAGCATCAAACACTTTCATTGCTGCCCATTGTCTTTAGCTCGGCAGGAAATCAAGAAATTCCCCAATTATGACTTTCCACATACTTTCTTCGTCTCGTCAACTAAGCAGAAGGACTCTGAATGAGGGTATACCCACCAGGCCTCTTCGCTTTAAAAGGGAATGATTATTGTAGGGGCCATGGGTTACTTCTTACATGAAAGCTTGTAACCGTGTTTTGGTCTATTTGTACGTTGCACTAGAATTCATGCTGCATGAGCAATTTTAAAACTTTCATGGATAAATTTGGAAAGATATGAAAAAGGAAAGTAATACTTAAGGTTGTCAAGTCAGAACAAAGCGTGCATAGTTTGGATTGATGTGTTTACAATTCATACGTAAAATCATTAATTCCATTCAAATTCAGTTTTGGAGAAGAAGACCAAACTGTTTTTTTGGAGAGAGAGAAAGATGAACATATTGTAGTTAAAATAGAATAGAATGGAATAGAAAAGAGTAGAGTAGAATTCTTTATTGAATTATTTTATTCTTTATTCTTTATATTTTCATTTTATATTTTATTCTTTATTCTGAAGCAGTGTCATGGTGAACACATGTACTCCAGTGATGGGTTCTAAATTAGATTACCACTGGTTTGCTTGTGCACAATGTTTCTGTGCATTCATAGAAGCATCCCAGGTGGATGGCAAAGTCTCCCACCACCATCACTACAGGTTCTAAGAACCGATCCAAACTGGGAGCAACCCACCATTGATGTGTTCAATGAAGCTAGAATCTAGAAACATAGAAACATAGAAGTCTGACGGCAGAAAAAGACCTCATGGTCCATCTAGTCTGCCCTTATACTAATTTCTGTATTTTATCTTAGGATGGATATATGTTTATCCCAGGCATGTTTAAATTCAGTTACTGTGGATTTATCTACCACGTCTGCTGGAAGTTTGTTCCAAGGATCTACTACTCTTTCAGTAAAATAATATTTTTCATGTTGCTTTTGATCTTTCCCCCAACTAACCTCAGATTGTGTCCCCTTGTTCTTGTGTTCACTTTCCTATTAAAAACACTTCCCTCCTGGACCTTATTTAACCCTTTAATATATTTAAATGTTTTGATCATGTCCACCCTTTTCCTTCTGTCTTCCAGACTATACAGATTGAGTTCGTTAAGTCTTTCCTGATAAGTTTTATGCTTAAGACCTTCCACCATTCTTGTAGCCCGTCTTTGGACCCGTTCAATTTTGTCAATATCTTTTTGTAGGTGAGGTCTCCAGAACTGAACACAGTATTCCAAATGTGGTCTCACCAGCATTCTATATAGCGGGATCATAATCTAATATTATCTGAGTGCAAAATACTTAGGAACGCTTTATCTTTTTAGCTGTTTTCTCTCCATTCTTGGATTTCCCTTCCAATTCGAAACAGAACTAGTAAAAAAGCCCAACAACATATTAACCTTGCTTTTTCAGCCTTTCTAATTGATCAAACATCTAATTTTATCCTGGTTCTTTATCCATGCTATGTCTTCACTGCAATCAAAACTCAACCCCTTGCTTGTACGTCTTAATGCACATAAAAAGAGAGTAGACTCTCTTTATGATTATGATCATTATCTTCATTTCATAGCCATTCAAAAACTGACTTGGCCGTCCGCGTATCTGAGGGCAAGCTGCTTCAGAGAAGGTCTCATTATGTGGTTCTTGCAGGTAGAATTATTTTTCGGAAGGTCACTTTCAGCAGATGTTCTCTCTCTCAACAGATGAACAGATTCAAGTTTATTTATCATCTATGGGGACCTCTCACCTCTCTCATAGAGTGACTCTGGGCAATGTAGAAACAGCCAGGAAAACATAAAATTTATGTATAAATATTGTAAGGAAAGCAGTTACAAACAATAATTAAAAAAATAAAAATAAATCAGAATTAAAATGTGCTCTCCATCCTCATAAAGTGAATCTGATGTGAATTTCTGATTCCATGCATCATAATACTGGGCACCCCGAAAGTAGTTTATGTTGCGACCTTAGCAACAGCTGGGGTTGCTCCTGATTGGCCAATTCTGAGAGTTTCTGGAGCCTGGATTGGCTGCCACGCCTGACAGCAAATATAAAAAGCTGTCAGGCGCGGCTGAGGCGTTCTTATACAGTTTCTGCTTTTCTGTTCTAATTTGTGCCTGCTCTGTAGTTCCTTGTTAAGTCAATAAAGAGTTATCTCAGAGTTCCGATTGTGACATTTATTTTATTTTATTTATTTATTCTTTGTCCAATATACAATACATATGAAAGAGAATAGGCAATAAGTAATATATATAAAGATATATATAAAGATAGGAAGTAAAAAGAAGAGAAGTAGATAGGAAGAGAATATGTATAGAGGAGAGAATATATAAGATAAGAGGGATAAGGAAAGACAATTGGACAGGGGACAAAAGGCACACCAGTGCACTTATGAACGCCCCTTACTGGCCTGTGAGGAACCTGGAGAGATCAATCGTGGAGAGTCTAAGGGAGAAATGTTGGGGGTCAGGGGTTGACACTATTGAGTCCGGTAATGAGTTCCACGCTTCGACAACTCGATTGTTAAAGTCATATTTTTTACAGTCAAGTTTGGAGCGATTAATGTTGAGTTTGAATCTGTTGCGTGCTCTTGTGTTGTTGCGGTTGAAGCTGAAGTAGTCGTTGATCGGAAGGACGTTGCAGCGTATGATCTTATGGGCAATACTCAGATCGTGTTTGAGGCGTCGTAGTTCTAAACTTTCAAGACTCAGGATAGTTAGTCTGTTTTCGTAGGGTATTCTGTTTCGAGTGGAGGAGTGAAGGGCTCTTCTGGTGAAATATCTTTGGACGTTTTCGAGGGTGTTGATGTCTGAGATGTGGTATGGGTTCCAGACAGATGAGCTGTATTCGAGAATGGGTCTGGCATAGGTTTTGTAGGCTCTAGTCAGAAGTGTGAGATTGCCGGAGCAGAAGCTGCGTAGGATCAGGTTAACAACTCTGGAAGCCTTTTTGGCGATATTGTTGCAGTGGGCTTTAGCACTTAGGTCATTTGATATTAGTATTCCAAGGCCTTTTACTGAGTGTTGGTTGGTTGCGAGGATTTGTTTATTCAGTTGATATATGTGGTTTGGATTCTTTTTGCCGATGTGGAGGGTATACCTGAGTGATTTAATGTTAGGTACAGCCAGGGGTGGGCTACTGCCCAGATGGGGGGCACGCAGTGGGGTAACAAAAATGCTGCTCCACCCCAAACCACCCAATTTGCACTGAAAGATGTTGAAAAGATGTTGGAAGAAAATGAAGGGCGTCCTGCATAAGCCACGCCCACCGTGTGGTAGTAAAAATTTTGGTAGGCCTTCACTGGGTACAGCCAATATATCCACCACATTTCTCCTGTAGTTTGACAATGTATTTTTCTTGGCCCGTGCACAAAATTTATTCTGAACAAACGTGGCACAACCTGGTGCTGTTTTATGCTAAAAAGGACGAATTTCAAGTTGGGTGTTTTGGAGTGATATTAAAGCAAAACGCCGACTGGTTCGTTCTAAAGTCAGAAAATAAATCCTAGCTTAGAATGGGAGATTTTCAGATATGTAGGCCTTCATTTTTATTTTTTTATTATTTTTCCCTGGGAGCTTTTTGATTAAAAAAAAAATATTATTGGGCTCCTAGTAAAATATACTCGATCCTGAATTTTGTCAGAAATAGTAAAAGTTTGATCTCTGTATCTGTTAAGAGGGTTCTTTTTTCTTTTTGCTCTCTTCTTTTTCTGTCTATCATTGCAGGAGTCTAACTTATTAATGCTGAAAAGCATGAAAAATTCAGTGATCAAAGCAGCACCCCTGAGACATTTTTACTTGGGGCCTTCTCTCCTTTACCTATTCTGCGCAGACTCATTTTGTTCTCGGCGTGTCCTGAGGAGAGACCTTCTTTTGAAAAGCTGAACTTGAGAGATCAGGAAAAGCCTTAAAATGTAGCTGTTTGATGTCTTGGATGCAGGTTATGACTCCGACAGTCTTTGCAGCCCTCACACCGAGTATGTTAAAATCAAACAAGCCATTATACTGATTGGTCTTATAAGGCACCTTTAAAAAAAAATAACAGAGCAATTTCGAAGGGACTCAGATAAACCAATGGGCTTCAGTGATACTTATGGCCTAGAGATGTAAAGGGAGGTTAAAAAAACTTGAAAGGACACATTATTAGGCAAAGTTTGAATTCTACAAAGGGAATAATAAGCCCAATGTGAGAAATGGCACTTTATTCTTGTAAGAAAAAGAGCAAAGGCACAGCCATCTTTATGATGTATTATATTGTATAATCAAAATGTATTTTTGCCTGTCAGCTTTCTTTCTGCTTCTCTGTTTTCACAGAAAGGTTTAGAAAGCTTAGAACTACGTCGCATTAAACATGACCTAAGCACAGTCCATAAAATCATCTGGTACAATTTCCTGTCAATGACTACTTCAGCTTCAACCACAACAACACACAACCACACAACAGATATAAACTTTATATCAAATTTGTTCCGTTTATCTATATTCTTCTTTCAGTGAAATATTATACAGTTTAAAATCAAAAGTCACTTTGTTCTGAATCATAGTGGTTCTTTTTTTCAATATCATGCTCAACTTTGGGTGAAAAAAATCAAATAATCCTATGCTTGCAATATTGTCCTCCTGAATTGTAACATATCCACAACATATTTTCCCTACTGGACCCAATAGGATGGGTTGATATGATGGGGCTAAAATGGTTCTCTTATCCTTCAGTAGAAGGTATTGTGTAGTGGTAATAGGTAGTGATGGGCGAACCAAACCTGCACAATTCGGGTCCGTACCGAAGTTTGCGGCATTCGGTATGCTGAACATGAACCCGAAATTCTTTGAAACTTTGGGCAAAGTTCGGGGTTGCGTTCGGCGTTCGGAGCCTTGACGTCACCGGCAGGTTGCTAAGGACACCAAGGTGATCACTTCCTGGATTCCATGGAATCCAGGAAGTTATCACCTTGGTGTCCTTAACAACCTGCCAGTATACATGACGTCAAAGCTCCGCCCCCGGAATCTCTTCGTGGGATTCCCCATTCGGGTTCGGGTTCGGGTTTTGGTTCGGGCTCGGCTGAATTTTGCATAAAGTTTTCCGAACTTGCCGAACCCAAACACCGTTGGGTTTGCCCATCACTAGTAATAGGTTATTAGCAGACTAATTGAACAAGTATCAATAAAAGCTTGACAACAATAAAACATATAACAGACTCAGTTACCTCAAGACTAATTAACACTCATTACTGGATATAAAAGAACCGAAATTTTGGGGCTTCTAGTAATCCATTAACATGTCCAATTGCAAGAAGCTCAGTATCTTGATATCTGCAGGATATTGCTTCCTCCATCTCTAACACTTTTATTCTAACATAATTTGTAAGGAAATCATCAACTTATCAAATAGGGTTATATATGAATTTATACACACCACATGTTTCAAGATGTGCCCCATGCAGAGAGTAGGGATCTGCAGAGTAGGTATTCTCCATGAAAAATTTATGTCCAGATTTTTAATAAACTATCTTGACATACATTTGCTGAAATACACAGATCGGCGACTTTACTTACAGTTGAAAATGTTTAAGTTAGCGGGAGTTGTTGGTTTTTCTTTTCATAGAAAAAAGATTCCATATGCTCACTGAGATTCAGAATTCTCTTTTGTAGACCTTTCTGTAATTATCACACCACACGGCAACATTGCATAATAACACAGTTGTCTTAAGAAATTCTGCAAAGACTCATTATATTCTACGAAACATTTTTAACACCTCTTAGCATGGGGATAGCATGCTTGCCACAAAAGGTTCATTAATAATCACCAAAAGTCCACTTATATATTTGGAAAAATGAAACTGCCCTCTTCCTGGAAAAGATTGAATACTCATTAAATTCCATACCGATCAATTATTTGTTCCACTATGGATCTTCTGGGAATGAAAACTATAAAGTGTTCCATGAAAAACCATTTTACGTTCCTAGAATAGAAAGGGAATATAGACCCGCACCAAGAATGAAGAGCGTCAGCAATTTCATAATTGTACGGTTAAGCCTATGAAGGTGTGGATTTCTTCCTTAAGTAATACCATTCACAGTCATCATTCAGATAAATTAATCTTCCCCATTGATTGCACCATATATTTTTATTGTACATCTGTGACTGTGAGCTGGGGAAAAAGGAGACTGCATTGGCAGTTCTGTGTTAGCAAAAACTTCAGAAGAAAAGGAGTTAGGGGTAGTGATTTCTGACAGTCTCAAAATGGGTGAGCAGTGTGGTCAGGGCAGTAGGAAAAGCAAGCAGGATGCTTGGCTGCAATAGCTAGAGGTATAACAAGCAGGAAGAGGGAGATTATGATCCCGCTATATAGAATGCTGGTGAGACCACATTTGGAATACTGTGTTCAGTTCTGGAGACCTACAAAAAGATATTGATAAAATTGAACGGGTCCAAAGACGGGCTACAAGAATGGTGGAAGGTCTTAAGCATAAAACGTATCAGGAAAGACTTAATGAACTCAATCTGTATAGTCTGGAGGACAGAAGGAAAAGGGGGGACATGATCGAAACATTTAAATATGTTAAAGGGTTAAATAAGGTTCAGGATGGAAGTGTTTTTAATAGGAAAGTGAACACAAGTACAAGGGGACACAATCTGAAGTTAGTTGGGGGAAAGATCGAAAGCAACATGAGAAAATATTATTTCACTGAAAGAGTAGTAGATCCTTGGAACAAACTTCCAGCAGACGTGGTTGGTAAATCCACAGTAACTGAATTTAAACATGCCTGGGATAAACATATATCCATTGTAAGATAAAATACAGGAAATAGTATAAGGGCAGACTAGATGGATCATGAGGTCTTTTTCTGCCGCCAATCCTCTATGTTTCTATGTTTCCATAAATTTGAAGATCATTCTAAAACTTATAAAGCAATCTGCTGAATGTCCTCTATTCCTCAAAAAAATACATTTTTTAATGTCTCAGAGCTATTATGAGTAAAGAAAAGAACAAAACGCAAGAAACATTTCAGAGCAGTCACTGACCATGAATAAAAGAAATAGCTTCATTATTACTCCTGTGCTCATACTGATTGCAAGGTGGTGTCATTCAAAGCATTATCTTAACTACCAATAATTGCACAACAAAAACTTGATTTCAAAACCCACAACAGTAATCCAATGCATCACAAAGCTAATGGTTATATTTCCCAAGTGAAATTCAGCTGTTGTGGGGAACAAAATATGTATTTAAACTGCGTCCTTGCTTTGCATTGTCCTCCAAAATTATATGATTTTCAGCTCTGTGCCTGCATTTCACAATCCTGCTGTCAGATGTTCAAAGACAGATAAACTATAATCAATGCCCACCTCCTTTGGTTTGCAAGCCTGATGGGAGTATAAAACTGCTTTTAATGAACCAATCTTTTAATAAAACTGCCTTTTAATAAACCTTTAAAATTTTTGGATTTTCATTGCCATCATTTTAAGATAAATTGTCTTTGAATCTGAAACATACTTGGTTGTAGATGGCTGTACATTGTCCAGTCTATGCATCAGAGGAAGATGTAAGAAATCAAGCGTTTCAGATGTTCATACAACAAAATGCAAAGCCATGGTTTTGATAAGGCAGAAACTCCTTCTGTGCAACTCTACCACGATACTACAATTCTACCAGGATAGTTATGGGAAAAACAAAATTTTCTAATTCTTTGAGATCAGATCAGAAATGATCTCCTGTACATTAACTGAAATGAAACATAATAAATATATTTGCTTTCAACTATGTTCAACACATTGCTGGTTTTTTCGTAGTATAAGACACATCTTAGTTTTTTGGGAGGAAAATAGGGAAAAGAATCTGCTTACCAGGCTAGCATTCTTAGTCTGGTCAGCATCAGCACATTATTTTATCCCCTGGTTGGGACTTTAAAAAACTTTATTTGGAGAGAGCGACAATGAAAGAGCTTGCAAGCCAGTAAGGGCTGGGAACATCATTAGCACCTGGAAAGAAACATTCAGAGCAAGTAGATCAATGGAAAAAGCCCTATAAGGACTTAGGGTTTGGAAAACATTCTTTGCAGAGAGTAACAATGAAAAAGCTTGCAAGCTGGTAAGAGCTGAGAACATTGTTAGTACCTGATTAGGGCTGGAAAGAAACATTCAGAGCAAGTAAAACAATGGGGAAAACCCCCCTACAAAGACAGGGTTTGGAAAACATTCTTTACAGAGAGTAACAATGAAAAAGCTTGCAAGCATGAAACCGCTGGGTGAGATCATCCAAGGACATGGGGTGAGGTATCATCAATATGCCGATGATACCCAGCTTTACATCTCCACCCCATGCCCAGTCAACGAAGCGGTGGAAGTGATGTGCCGGTGCCTGGAGGCTGTTGGGACCTGGATGGGTGTCAACAGACTCAAGCTCAACCCGGATAAGACGGAGTGGCTGTGGGTTTTGCCTCCCAAGGACAATTCCATCTGTCCGTCCATTACCCTGGGGGGGGAATTATTGACCCCCTCAGAGAGGGTCCGCAACTTGGGCGTCCTCAATCCACAGCTCACATTAGAAAACCATCTCTCAGCTGTGGCGAGGGGGGCGTTTGCCCAGGTTCGCCTGGTGCACCAGTTGCGGCCCTATCTGGACCGGGATTCATTGCTCACAGTCACTCACGCCCTCATCACCTCGAGATTCGACTACTGTAACGCTCTCTACATGGGGCTATCTTTGAAAAGTGTTCGGAAACTTCAGATCGTGCAGAATGCAGCTGCGAGAGCAGTCATGGGCTTACCTAGGTATGCCCACGTTTCACCATCACTCCGCAGTCTGCATTGGCTGCCGATCAATTTCCGGTCACAATTCAAAGTGTTGGTTATGACCTTTAAAGCCCTTCATGGCATCGGACCAGAATATCTCCGAGACCGCCTTCTGCCGCACGAATCCCAGCGACCGATTAGGTCCCACAGAGTGGGCCTTCTCCGGGTCCCGTCAACTAAACAATGTCGGTTGGCGGGCCCCAGGGGAAGAGCCTTCTCTGTGGCGGCCCCGGCTCTCTGGAACCAACTCCCCCCGGAGATTAGAACTGCCCCTACTCTCCCTGCCTTCCGTAAAGTTCTTAAAACCCACCTTTGTCGTCAGGCATGGGGGAACTGAAACACCTCCCCCGGCCACGTACAATTTATGTATGGTATGTTTGTGTGTGTGCTTGTTAATATAGTGGGGTTCTTTTTTAAACTATTTTAAATACTTAAATTTATTGAATCTATTTGGATTTGTACTATTGTTTATATTTTTGTTGTGAGCCGCCCCGAGTTCGCGGAGAGGGGCGGCATACAAATCTAAATAATAAATAAATAATAAATAATAAATAAGCTGGTAAGAGCTGGGAACATGTTTAGCACCCGGTTAGGGCTGGAAAGAAACTTATTTCGAGCAGGTTAGAGCAATGAAAAAAACCCTGCAAAGACTTAGGGCTTGGAAAACATTTATCCCAGAGAGAAACATTGAAAGAGCCTGCAAGGTAAGAGCTGGGAAGATCATTAGCAGCTAATTAGGGCTGAAAAATAAAGCTACATTCAGCGTATAAGACACACCCAAATTATCAGCCTCGTTTAGGAAGGAAAATACTCTGAAAAATACAGTATATATCAATCTTCCCAATGCTAGTGTTTTTTCTATTTGCTGGGCCACCAAGAATTCCTCACCAGTGTGGGAAACACTAATTCTAGAAATCTATTAAATCATATGTTAGGGGTGGCTGATATACAGAGTACTTCCCCCTCCCAAATATATTAGAAATATATTCTCTTGAAAAGTACAGTTTCAGTACATTACATTTTAGGAATCAGTCAAGGAAAGCTTTACTTGATGAAAGCTCACATCCTTATAACAAAGCAAGCCTTTATTATTTGGTTATTTTTCCCCATTGAAAACTCATGTTTAAAGCTCATATTAGTTAAAACTTAAAACAAGATTATTCATCCTTCTTCCCCATGGCCCATTTTCCAATACAGGAAAGACTTTAGTTCTGTCTGTCAGAACAAGACATATTAAAGAAAATTATGTCATGCTTTTTTAATGTGTCCCAAGGATTCTGTACTAAGCTATTAATATTCTGAAACTACTGTACTAAAAATAACCACAATTAAATAACTAAAAATACGTATTCCCAGTAAATACTGTATGTTTATGATGATGATGATGATTATGGCTCTGTAAAAATAAAAAGCTTGTTTTTTATTAGCATTGATTGAAGAGCTGTACTAGTTCGTGAAGATAGTAAAAGAAAAACATTATAAAAAATTGCAGTTTCTTTTTGAAGCTTTTACAAACAGCTATTAAATGAAATTATTTTTCCAAGCTCTACAGTTTTATGTGAGCATGAAATAAACATATTTGTTTCAGTATTGAAATATGTTTCTCTTTTACAGCTAACAAGTCATAATAATTAAATACGTTTTAGATGTAGGCTATGTACTATAGTTCATTCAGATTATCTTTTTACAGCACTGAAGAAAGTGACAATACTTGTTGTCATACTTACAAATCACTGCAGCATCAGAGGTGGGTTGCTCCTGCTTCGGACCAGTTCTATAGAACCGGTAGTGGGTATTTTACCCCACTTGCTGAATCGGGAGAAATCGGTGGTTGACCACACTCCTGAACTTTATTTATTTTTATTTATTTATTTATTTTGTCCAATACATAATACACATTGAAGAGAATAGATATGTAATAATATAAATAAAGAAAAGAATAGAAGAAAAGAGATAAAAGTATAGGTGAACATATTTGAAAGGAAGAAAAGATAAATGAGATAAGGAGAGACAATTGGACAGGGGACGGAAGGCACACTGGTGCACTTATGCACGCCCTTTACTGACCTCTAAGGAACCTGGAGAGGTCAATCGTGGATAGTCTAAGGGAAAAATGTTGGGGGTTAGGGGTTGACACTACTGAGTCAGGTAATGAGTTCCACGCTTCAACAACTCGGTTGCTGAAGTCATATTTTTTACAGTCAAGTTTGGAACGGTTAATATTAAGTTTGAATCTGTTGCGTGCTCTTGTGTTGTTGCGATTGAAGCTGAAGTAGTCATTGACAGGTAGAACATTGCAGCATATGATCTTGTGGGCAATACTTAGATCGTGTTTTAGGCGACGTAGTTCTAAGCTTTCTAGACCTAGGATTGATAGTCTCTAATGGCGGTGCCGTGGGCGCCGCCATCTTGTTTTTGGCTTCTGCATATGTACAAAAGCTGGTTTTTGTTTCTGCACATGCACAGAAGCTTGGCGCACATGCTTTCATGTGGCACAGCCATGCAGCTCACAACGCTCATACGCTCATGCAGGAGGAAATGGTGGCAAGGTAAGTTAGAACCCACTCCTGTGCACCATCCCCATAGTCATGTGATCAAAATTTGGAAACTTGGCAACTGGCATGTATTTATGATAGTTACAGTGTCCCGGGATCATGTGATCACCTTTTGTGACCTTCTGACAAGCAAAGTCATCACACAATAGCCAGATTATGTGTTATTAACTTAACAACTGCAGCTATTCACTTAACAACTACGGCAAGAAAGATAATAAAATAGGGCAAATGTCATTTAACAATTGTCTTGCTTAGCAACAACAAAATTTGGGGGTCATTTTGTGATTGTAAGTTGTGGGCTGCCTGTATTCTAGTTCATTTGGAACATAAGTTTAGGTTTTCTCATTTCAAATACTAAGTACTATTTTACTTATATATACAGTATATTAAAAGTTTTCCGTCTTTTAAAGAATAGGCATTCCTGTGTTTATTTTCAGGGGCAAGATTTGTTTGTTTATTTGTTTATTTAGATTTGTATGCCGCCCTTCTCCGCAGACATTTTCAGATCATAAGGAAAATGAAATGGCTGTCTAACCTACTCAATATAAATTGGTGAGGCCACACTTGGAATACTGCATGCGGTTTTGGTCACCACAATGCAAAAAAGGATGTGGAGACTCTAGAAAGGGTGCAAAGAGCAGCAAAGATGATTAGCGGACTGGAGGCTAAAACATATGAAGAATGCTTGCAGGAACTATGTCTACCTTAAGGAAAAGAAGGACCAGGGGAGACATGATAGCAGTGTTCCAATGTTTCAGGAGTTGCCATACAGAAGAGGGAGTCTAACTATTCTCCAAAGCACCTGAGGGTAGGACAAGAAGCTATTATTATTATTTATTATTATTATTTATTAGATTTGTATGCCGCCCCTCTCCGTAGACTCGGGGCTATGGGTGGAAACTAATCAAGGAGAGAAGCAACTAAGGAGACATTTCCTGACAGTTAGAACAATTAACCAGTGGAGCAACCTGCCTCCAGAAATTGTGAATGCTTCAACAATGGAAGTTTTTAAGAAGATATAGGATGTAGGATTTCCTGTTCTATTCTATTTTCTATTATGTTTTGTTCTGTTCTCTTCTCTTCTATTCTGCCCTACCCTACTGTCTACTCTTTACTCTCTGCTCTCTGCTCTCTATTCTCTACTCTCCACTCTCCATTCTCGCCTAGTTTAGTAATTCATACATAAATGTGCAGGTTTTTTCTTTACACACACACACACAGACTTGTTTAGGTAAATGTTCCAAGAAGGGCAAAGAAAAAAGGCTGCTTATTAGCTTTGACAGTCAGGCAAGATCACAGGTGGCTGACTAACAGCATCAGCTTTTAAAAGGAAGGACTGCAGAATGAGGGGGGAAAAAACAATGTATCTGTGAAAACCGATCAGGAACCAGGGGCCCAGCTGCAAGTTTTGCAGTCTCAGCTTTCAGTAGAGGTGACTAAACTGGCAGGAGAAAAAAGGGACAGAAACGACCTGTCAAATAGCACATTCACAGTAGAGGGAAAAAGTTCTTGTCGTCAGCACACTTTTTCTTTTTTCCCTTTCCTTCCTTCCTTCCTTCCTTCCTCCCTCCCTCCCTCCCTCCCTCCCCCCTCTTTTTTTCTTTCTTTCTTTCTTTCTCCCTCCCTCCCTCCCTCCCTTCTTTCTTTCTTTCTTTCTTTCTTTCTTTCTGGCATGAATGAACAACCATTTATTATGGTCCAAGTCCAGAACAATTCTACGACAATTTGAAAGCAATCTGAAAATGCAACACTACTTCTCTTCTCTAACCTGAACAAAACCCCAGTCTGATGATTTGTACAAGTAATTTCTCTTTAAGATAGTATTTTAAATAGTCTATATTGCTCAAAATGGCCAGCTGTTTTCCACTGGTAGTTCTATTTTTTTCCCCTCTTAGTGCGCAAGAAAGGCTGAATAGTGCAAACAGAAATTTCTCTTCTTTCCTCATTTCTCAACTTCAGATTTTTGCATCTTACTTTGAATTACACCCAATAACACATGGGAAAACCTGAACATGTGCTTGGGTGCATTCATCTATGTGCACGCATTTTCAGTTTTGTGTGATTTTTCCCAAGTGCAATGCTTTGCTGTGAATTGTTTTCCCTAATGCAAAGGCACATATTTCTGCATGCCATTCCCTTTATACACACCTTGGCATATGTTCATATACTTTCTTTCCCTTCCCTTCTTTTTTTGTTGTTGCTTGTAGGATTAATTTTGAATAATAAGTTTATTTTGGGGGAATATTCAGAACTTGAGAAATGCAACTCACCTTAGAGAAACATGTTTCCCAGGTAATTCTGAATGTCGCAATGACAAGTGAGATTCATCCCAGGATATGTATTAAGTGGTAGTTGATTTATCACATGTTCTTGCTGCACACTTTTCAATTTCTAACAAGTTAGCAACATGTTATTATTCTGTGCTTAAATATTGTGATGGGATTTCAGGTTATGTTGACAGGAAGAGTGAAGTAGCTGTGTAACCTTGATCCCTTGTGTAGAGCAGTGTTTTTCAACCAGTGTGCCGCGGCACACTAGTGTGCCGCGAGACATGATCAGGTGTGCCGCGAAGCTCAGAGAGAAAGAAAGCAAGAGAGAGAAAGCAAGAGAGAGAGAAAGCAAGAGAGAAAGAAAGCAAGAGAGAGAGAAAGCAAGAGAGAAAGAAAGCAAGAGAGAGAGAAAGAAAGTAAGAGAGAGAGAAAGCAAGAGAGAGAGAAAGCAAGAGAGAGAGAAAGCAAGAAAGAAAGCAAGAGAGAAAGAAAGAGAGAGAGAAAGAAAGAGAGAAAGAAAGCAAGAGAGAGAAAGAGAACAAGAGAAAGAAAGAGAGAGAGAGAGGGAGGGAAGGAGAGAGAGAGAAAGACATAGAGTGAGGTAGGGAGGGAGAGAGAAAGAGAGCAAAAAAGAGGAAGGAAGGAAGAGAAAGAGGGAGAGAGAGAAAGAAAGAGGAAGAAAGGGAGAGAAAGAGGGAGGGAGAAAGAAATAGAGCGAAGGGGAGGAAGAGAGATAATTTTTTTGTCCAAACTTTTTTTATCCCTCCCCCCCCCTCCCGCTCAATGTGCCCCAGGGTTTCGTAAATGTAAAAAATGTGCCGCGGCTCAAAAAAGGTTGAAAATCACTGGTGTAGAGGATGGGCCTGAAGGGAGATCCTCCCTAAAACTTTATAAAATTTATCTAATAGTTATGCAATGAATCTGGCAAGATTCCTGTCTTTAGGCAAGCAACAATAAACATAACACTCACTAGTGGGTTCTAAAGCCCTTTAATACAAGTTTTTTTGTGTGTGCTTGCGTGTGTGTGTGATGCTTCTGTGCATGCGCAGATGTGTCCTAGGTGGGTGGGCGGAGCATCTCAAGTGGGTGGGTGGAGCCTCCTGCTACCAGCACTACCGGTTCTTAGAACAGGGCCGAACTGGGAACAATTCACCATTAATACCACTCTAATAACTGTCTGGTTTGGTTCTGCAATCCAACAAGACTGTCATAGACTTCAGAGGATAATCAGAACTGTAGAAAATTGCTGCCAACCTGCCTTCCATTGAGGACTTGTATACTGCACGGGTCAAAAAGAGGGCTGTGAAAATATTTACTGACCCCTCACATCCTGGACATAAACTGTTTCAACTCCTATCCTCAAAACATCGCTACAGAGCATTGCACACCAACTAGACACAAGAATATTTTTCCCCAAACGCCATCACTCTGCTAAACAAATAATTCCCTCAACACCGTCAAACTGTTTAATAAGTCTGCACTACTATTACCAGTAGTTTTTTCTCATCATTCCTATCACTATTTCCTTCCACTTATGACTGTATGACTGTAACTTGTTGCTTGTATCGTTAAGATTTTTATTAATATTGATTGTTTCCTTATTGCTTATTTCACCCCTGTGACAATCATTAAGTGTTGTATCTCATGATTCTTGACAAATGTATAATTTCTTTTATGTACTTTGAGAGCATATGCACCAAAGACAAATTCCTTGTGTGTACAACCACACTCGGCCAATAAAGAATTCTATTCTATTCTATTCTATTCTATTCTATTCTATTCTATTCTTCCACTCAGCTCATAATCTTGGTTCCTTGCATCTGATAGAGATGCATAGTTTCCATAATTTCTTCGCCTAAATCTCCTCAAAGAAGGCTAAACTCACTTTCCTGCAATATAATTCCTAAAATGGTGCTTCACATTTTTGAATTTAGGAGGACTTGAGAGCCAAAATATTTCTTAACTGCAGCCTACTTACATCGCGGAGATGGGAAAGGCCTTTTATCAGTGGTTGGAATCCAAATTAAAGCATCTTAAACAGATGACTGTCTACCCAGCAAAGAGAAACAGAACTGGTTAAATGAATGTGAAATTGCTTTCACTATTATGAAGGGGTTTTTTTTCTCCCTCACATTCACCTATAACCTGAGAGCATTTTTCTATATCCTTCATTCAGGGACAATACAGTACATGTTATGATGTTCCCAAGCTTAGGCATCCCATTAATTCTTTCCCCATCTTAGCTAAATATATAAAGTTCTCTCAGCCTTTCAGGGTCATCAGATAACTCCTGTGAACAACCTCAATGGTATTCTTTGAACTAGATGTACTTTGTCTGAATCTTTTTAAAAAATATGCACTCAAAGTACTCCAGTGGGCTTATTCAGGACATCATTTTTTTTAATGGGGAAGAGGTATGGATGAGGGAGCCGATAGTGAACAGTTTTGTTGATGTCTCTTCAAAAGTTAGCCTATCCTCTCTTTTACCACAGCTGTTTTCCATTTCCCTCAGAATAACATTATAGGGTAGATTGTGGAATGGAATGGAAAACAGGAGGGGAGAGGAGAGGAGAAGAGAGGAGAGGAGCAGTTATGGGTTGCTGCCCACACGAGCAAGGGGAACAACAGAATAAGGCTAGCAAAAATGGAGCTTACATATAGTATATAATGTATATTTTTGAGTGCCTGTGTATAATATTTATGTAGACATTTATTTATGTATTAGATTTGTACGCTGCCTTTCTCCGAAGACTCAGGGTGGCTCATATGGCATATATACATTTAGGACTAAATGGTATATTTTGGATGTTCAGTAATACTAAATATCTTATATCTCTTTGAGGCAAGGAGAAGCCAGGCATCCTAACCCAAACCCTGGATGTGAGTGACATCGTTGGCCAACTTTAAACCAGTCACATGACCTTTAAGCCACCCCCCCTGGTCACATGATCTCCGAGCCACTCCCACCTGGTCACATGGCTGGCAAGGCACTCCTACCCAGTCACATGGTTGATAAGCCACTCCCACCCCATCACATGACTATCAAGCCACGCCTACAAAGTAAGCCACACCCATAGTGTGGTAGTAAACATTTTTGTGGCTCTTCACTGGAGAGGAGGCCCATAGTTGTTAAGTGAACTTCTGGGGATGAAGATGAACTTAAACCTGTGACTCTCCAGTTCTAGTCTAATATTTTATTTATTTATTTATTTTATTTGTCAATATTTTGTGCACTACACCACACTGGCTTTCTGCCAGGTTTTACTTTGCTCAATCAAGTTTGTGCAGGAGTTCCTGATATGGATCTTTGAGCAACTATAACAAACCAATGGTCTGTGCAATTGCACTACACTGCCTACATATCTTAAATGTAGGCTGTCACTTAAGATAGAGTGTAAGGACATACTCACTCTTTAAATACTATTAATGATATGTTTCAGCTCTTATTTATATCTTTGGGAATTATTGTACCATGGGGGGGGTATGTTTTTTGCCTAGTTCCTGACATCTGTGCTGATACATCAGAATAAAACAAGTAGAAGAAATAAGGTATAATACGTTTAAGGAAGAGGAGAGATGTGTAAAGCACTTTTGAATGGACCTCCATCTTTATCATCACTGACTGCAGTGGTATTTCAGAAGTAACCAGAAGAGGGTATTTATGGCAGGTGGAACACTACTTAGCAACTAATCTCACATGCCTGACTGTTAACATGAAATATGGATTTTAATAATCCCAGCTTGGTGAGAAATGTGAGCCTGCCTGGTGGGGATGTGATTAGCCACAGTCTGTAAGATTAATTGAGATATACAGTGGAAGCTTCCATCCTGAGAGCTCCAAGCTGGTCTGATTATGCAAGAGACGGCATTGTAACAGCTGTATCTTTCATAGTAGATGATAGAGATAAATCACGCCCTCTATCTTGACTAACAACAACCCTCTCTTGGTTATGACTCAATGATAACAACAACGACAATACAACAGTAACGATCCTGCTGCAACCTACAGCCTTCAGAGGTGCAAGACTACTAAGTCCCATCCTCTTCAACCAACAATAAGAAATAACATTCTGAGTGTGGATGATGGGAAGGGTTTCCATTTGGAAATAGTTGCTACAATTAATCAGTCAACTTAAGATATTCATGAACTGGGGGAGCCATTTTAACAATGTTAGCCAATGAATAGGCATAGCAACTGAGTCAGCCAATAGAAGCTAACTTGAGTCTGTGCAGGGAATTGAAACTGAGAAGCTTAAGGCTGCGTGTGGCTCAGACTCCATTCTGTATGTACTCTTCCACTCTCAACTCTCAACTAGGAGCTGCTTGTCTTATGTGTTGAAATTAAACTAACTGTTGTCTGCTGTCTTTAACTACATTGAAGAAGAACTCTGCTAATGGTATTGTAAATTCATCTGTTACTATCTTTCTAAAGAAATTTAAGACTCCAGATTAATAAGTCGTCTGTGTGTCCTTCTGGTTTTGAATTTTGCAATGAAGTTTAATACAATAAAATTGCTCTGTTCTATTCAGAAATCTGCCTCTTTAAATTTCACTGATCTGGTTACACAACAAATGGTCATTTCTAATACTGAACAGTCAACAAATTGTCAACAAATCTGGACAATCACCTGCTAGGAATGCTTTAATTTAATTTGTCAGACTCAAAAACTATCTACTTCCAATATAATATTTTTCATTTTTTAAAAATGACAATTCGTGGTTATTCTAATTCTAGGTCACATACATACAGCCTATATATCATGAAAGACTTCCTGAAGATTGCTAAGTCAAACTGTTGCTTCACTTAATGACCTCAGCCAGGACAGATATCTGCTAAGCAGGGCAGTCATGTGATACTTTGCTTAATGATAGCTTCACTTAATGATAGAACTGTCACGCTGGAAATTGCCAGCCCCCATGACATTGAGAAACATCCAGTAGTTAGAGAGTTAATTCTGTCTAGTAAGGTAGCTCCTCCTGTGTGATGTAACCCTTTGCTCACATCCTGTCCTTCTCCAAGAAGAAGGGCCGTCCTTATTCAGAGGACATCTTTTTCTCCATACATCCTACCTAGAGGATGTGCTTTTCATGTCTCCTCAGACATTTATTGTTTTTATACTTTTCTAATAAAAAGTAACTTGTTCATTCGAACATGCTTGTCTGTACTTCACTATCCATCACCTCTGGAAGCTCCCGGCTCACTCCTCACGGGCTGAGCGCCTTGTCTAAGGTAAGGGGGTCTTCTAATCCCGACATGGCAGCCGAGCACGGTTGTTATTGAAGTAACAGACCCCGCTTACACCCCGTAAGCTTCCTAGGAATTTTTCCCTAATGCCAGCGAAAAAGAAACGTAATCCTCTCACGCAGTCATACGTTGATTCTCTCTCGAGTGACCAGCTGGCCCAACTCAAGGAGACAATTCGTGTAACCGATTGTAAAAGGAATCCTACTATGTCTCTGCAAGGTGAGAAGGAACTTCTTCTAGCTGACCCCTGCACTCAACGAACCGTAAGTGAATCTTACTTGATTGATGATGTAGAAACCAGGGAAAAGGATTGTAAATCTACCCAGGGTGAGCCCTCCGGCAGTCTTTCCATTAATCCTAGCGAAGATGAGGAGGAGGAGACGTTAACTCTGTTCCCCTCGCAATCATCCGGGACCCACGTTAAGGCTCAAACCAAGACAAGGCACCTAGATGATTTTAGCTCTCTCACTTCTGCTAAAATAAAAGGAACTTCCTTAAACCTGCAGAAAATTGAAGAGCTCATTGACAAGGATGAGAAGGAGATAAATTCTTTAGAATCAGTCTGTCTCCATTTCGATAATCTTCCTACAATGAAAAATATAGAGCAGCAAGAAATCTATTTCAGTTATTTAAAAAAGGCTGATGAAGTCAGAACTGAATTACGATCTCTGAAAAAACTTCAGCTTAAACTTCTTGCAGAAAAAATGGAGTTTATGTCCCTGAGAGGCAGTTCACGTGCTCATTCTCCACAGGGAGAGATAGAAGGAATCCATTCCTCCCACTCACCCCAAGATACGCATGGGCACATCGTAAATCCTCCTGTGGTCACACATTTTTTCCCATCACGCTCTCACATAGAACACATTCCTTTCAAAGAAGGGAGGGCTCTCCAGCTCGAAGATAAAAAAATGGTTCCTTTGCAGTTTGAAGCTGCTGCAAGCCGAGAAGGGGGGCTTTCCCCCACTGCTGCAAGTTACGCAACAGCGGCCACTAGTGGATGGAACGTCCGAAAGGAAAAACCATTGCCAGAAGCCAGACAGGGACTTTCCCAGGCAGACATGGCTGCTCAAATGCAAAGAAATGTTCCATATGTTCCAGGTACTTCTGTTTCATCGCAGATACCTCCAGTTTTTATTCCGCAGATGCCTGCACAACTTCCCCAGGTGGTACAGCCACAAGGTTTGTCAGGAGGGGTCGGGGCTCAACCCCAACCGCTCCAAGCGGTCCAGCTGACTGCATCAACAAGACAGACCATCACCTCCTCTGTTCTGAAAGGTGAGTTTGTGCTGTTACCTAATGGACACAATTATAGGAAGTGGCTTCACAGAATAAATTTGCACCTACTGGCTCATGACATAGATGGGATTGCTCATAATCCCCCAGTAAGGCGCTGGACTGCAGAAGAAAGGGAAGCTGACATAAAAGCCAAGCTACTCATTCTCATGAGCATGGATTCACAGTTGTCACAGAGATATGACACACATGACATTACTTCAGCTCAGATATTGCAGTCAATAGATGGCATGTTTAGGCCAATATCAGATGAAGGCAATTACATACTGATAGCCAAGTTTAATAACACTAAACTTCCAACAGGGGGCGAACTTGCACCTCACCTTTCTAAACTCCTTACAATGCATAAAGATTTAGAAGAAAGAGGATATCGCTATGATGATAATCAAGTAAATGCGGCTATTATAACTTCCCTTGGTCCTGAATGGAAGGAAGTTATTTACAAGTTCAGTATACTCCCAATGGCCCAGAAATCCACTCAGAGACTCTGTAACATGCTAACTGAAGAAGCAGAGTTGCTGAACACTGGCCTTAGACCTATGTCAGCAGCATTTAAATCTAACTTGGCCAAGGGCGGTCAGCAGAAAACAAGTACTCCAAAGTACTCACGCCAGAAACCTTTTAAGAAGGATGACACTCGCAAATCTCCTGATGTGCAAAGTGTGAAGTCTGGCGAGACTGATCATCCACCTTATCCAACCCAGCCTAAAGGCGCACACAAGAAAGGATCCAGAGGAAAGAGTTCTGGAGCTGCAAAGTCAACTCCCAAAGACTCAAAAGATGAGAAACCTACTTATGTTGGTACCATCCACCTCAGCATTGTTCCTGACAAGAGTCCACTCTACGACATTCGTGAGTTATGGACCCTAGACAGTGGAGCAGCGGCACACATCGCGTACCGGAAGGAATCCTTCAGTGAGCTACACCCGACAGATGTCAAAGAAGTGTATGGAGTTGGTGATCTACGTTCCAAGGTGGAAGGAAAAGGAAAAGTCTTCGTCAAAGAACTGGACTCCCTTGTCTCAAATGTTTTCTACGTTCCAACTGCCAAGAACAACATCCTTAGTGGATATTGCCTGAGAGAAGAATTGAAGGTTGTAATAAACTTTGAACTTGTTGACACCAACATTATCAAGGATGGCAAACTTCTTGCTACTGCCATCCCCATCAAAGGTGTCTTTTATTTGCAACCCAAACCTGCCAGCAAAGGTAGTGTAAGTATAAGCGTTCCAAAGGGCGTATGCACAGGTCCAGAGAGAAACCCTGGTGCCACCGCTAGTTCAAAGGTTCCTAAAACCAATGAAACCCCTGAGGTTCCTAATGCTGTTAAAAATGTTAAACATATGTTAACAAACAAATCTTTTCATTCCAGGTGCATTCACAGATGGCATCGTCGCTTGGGGCATGCTTCTTACCCCGTCTTAGCAAAGATGTCTGAATATGTTGATGGTTTCACAATTGATGGGGCTTGCAAGGTTTACCTAGATTGTAAAATTTGTAATTCCGCAAAATCCCGTCATTCCCCAGTTCCAAAAATTGCTGTCCGGCTCTGTACACGCATCTTTGAATTGGTCCATACCGACGTTGTCGGTCCATTTCGGCCTACTGTTGGTAAACGTAAGTACTTCTTAACTGTAGTTGACAGTTACTCACGATTTGGCTATGTTTTTCTTTTAAAACACAAATCAGAGGCGTTTGAGGCTTTTAAAGGCTTTGCTGCAGAGATACTTACCCAACACGACGTCTGGATCAAGCGGATTCAAAGTGATCGTGGAGGCGAATTTATGTCGCAACAGTTCCAAGGATGGATGGCCAGGAATGGAATCCGCCAGCAGACCTCATCACCCGGGACGCCGGCTCACAATGGTGTGTGCGAACGCAGGAACGGGATTCTGCAGACAATGTTTCGTTGTCTCATTGAGGATGCAAACGTGGACTTTTCATACTGGGGCGAAGCATTAAGGTATGCTAATTACATTGTTAACAGAACATGGAGCAGCGTCATTCAAGACACTCCTTATTACTTGCTCCATGGCAAGAAACCTGACATTCAAAACATTTACATTTTTGGTTGTTATGCCACTGTTAACATTCCAGTTGAACAGAGAAGAAAAGGAGGTCCTGTGTCAGAAAGAATGAGATTCATCGGCTTTGATGAAGTCTCCAAGTACCACAAATTTGCTGACTCTCATCACAGAGTTTATATTTCTAATTCAGCCAAATTTGAGGAAGACACAAATTGGTCCAGTATACATAGTAATGATACTTCAGTTTATTTTCCTAAGGAAAGTGTGCAGAGTCCTGAAGCCCAGGAAGCTGTGCCAGAAATTCCTGATGTTCCAGATGATGAACAGCCTTCGACAGTTGCCGAGGAAACCTCTGGTGATGAACTTGAAGGCGGAGATGATGATGATGAATGGACCAGCGTTCCCAGACGTTCCAAGAGAACTACCAAAGGAACTCCTCCAAAGAGATTTGCACAGCAAGTATCTGATTCTCCTTATCTTTTCATGTGTAACAATCTTACACTTCCACCTGATCATTTTCACCAGATCAAACTTTTGCCTGACTCTGAACAAGAAAAATGGCATGAGGCTATGGAACACGAACTGGACTGTTTAAAGAAACTTAATGTGTTCCAGAAGGTGGAGCCTCCTAACAAGAAGAAAGTCATTGGCACACGCTGGGTGTATAAAGTCAAACAAAAGCCTAATGAGGAAAAGCTGTACAAAGCTAGGCTTGTAGCTCAAGGATTTTCTCAAGTTTATCCCGAAGACTACACAGATACATACTCACCCACAGTCAGAAATGAAAGTGTCAAGATTGCCCTAATCACTGCTATTGCTTTGGGTTTAGAAGTTTTCCAGTTTGATGTAGAGACTGCCTATTTGAACGCTGATCTGAATGAAGAGATCTACATCAAGGGTGCTCCTGGATTCCAGAACCGAGAAGGAGAGGTTTGGTTTCTGAGCAAGTCTTTATACGGCCTCAAACAGAGCGCCCTCTGCTGGTACAAATTATTATCCCAAAAGCTAAATTCAATGGGCTTTATTAAGTCCGAATCTGATGGATGCGTGTTCACAAAAGGGCAAGGTAAGACTTATGAAATTGTTCTTGTTTATGTTGATGATATTGTTTATGTAGGTCTCAATGAAAGCACTAGTCAAACTTTTGCTAAGGGCCTTGAGAAACATTTCACCTTGAAAAGCCTAGGGCATATCAATGATTATCTAGGTGTTCAGTTTGAGAAAACTGAGAAGGGGTTCTCTCTTTCACAAGAAAGTAAGGTTGACCAGCTTTTGCAAAATTGTAACATGTCTGATGCGCATACTTGTCGTTCTCCTATGCAAACTGACTTTTACAGGTTAACCCGAGAAGAGTATCCTGATTTTGAGAACAAAACATTGTACCGGTCAGTGATTGGATCGCTATTGTACATCAGCAGCTGGACGAGACCTGACATTTCACTGAGTGTGAATCTACTGTCCAGATACGTTGGAAAGGCTACCACGTTTCATTGGTCTTGCATAAAGAAGCTGCTCAAATACATGAAGCTCACGAAAGGCAAGAAGCTGTACCTTGAGCCAGATCATGTTGGGTACCCTGAAGTGATTTGTTATGCTGATGCTGACTGGGCAAGTGACACAGAAACACGAAAAAGTACTTCTGGTTATATCATGTTTTTAAATGGTTGTCCTTTCTTTTGGAAAGTTAGGCAGCAGAAGTTTATTTCTTGCTCTTCAACTGAATCTGAATATGCATGTGTTTCTGATTGCTGTAATGCATTAATGTCTCTTTTTCCTCTCATTGATAGTATTTGGAAAGGTCCTATGACACCAATTGTTATTATGGAGGATAATGTTTCAGTTGCATTCATTGCTGAAGCTGAATTTGTTGGAGCTCGTTCACGGCACATTCACATCCGGTATCAAAATATCCGAGAGAAGGTGAAAGATGGTTTCGTGAAATTTCAGTATGTGGCTACTACTGAGCAGATCGCTGACTTGCTGAATAAGCCATTGCCAGCTGATCAACATGAATACCTCACCAACAAATTGTGCCTTAAGTGAATTGATGTCTTGATGTCCTGATGTCCCTCTTGTCTCTGATGACTGACAAAGAAGGGGTGTCACGCTGGAAATTGCCAGCCCCCATGACATTGAGAAACATCCAGTAGTTAGAGAGTTAATTCTGTCTAGTAAGGTAGCTCCTCCTGTGTGATGTAACCCTTTGCTCACATCCTGTCCTTCTCCAAGAAGAAGGGCCGTCCTTATTCAGAGGACATCTTTTTCTCCATACATCCTACCTAGAGGATGTGCTTTTCATGTCTCCTCAGACATTTATTGTTTTTATACTTTTCTAATAAAAAGTAACTTGTTCATTCGAACATGCTTGTCTGTACTTCACTATCCATCACCTCTGGAAGCTCCCGGCTCACTCCTCACGGGCTGAGCGCCTTGTCTAAGGTAAGGGGGTCTTCTAATCCCGACAAGAACTGCCCATTTCAATTGTATGTTTATATGTGTGAGACAAGGTGTATACCTGTATGTAAAATGCATAAAATCTGACAATTTATGGAAAAGCAGAATGATAAGATTTAAAGATATACACTCATTTTCTGCATTTTATAATCTACAGCTAATTAAATACCACCACTACATTATAGATTTAAACAGGTTTGATTGATTTTATGTACAATCCACATAACTTTGGCTGAAGAATAGCAATGATTCCACACAATAAATAATTATCTTGTTTAGAGATTGATTTAGTCCATTTTAAACCACCCGACTTACTTACATTTATTACAAACAGATGTATGCTATTTTGATTCTAAGCTCATCAAAGGCAAATACAAAAGACTAAATTAGCAGCATTGTGAAATGGAAGCAAAGTCATCAAAATATATCATAATATTTCAAATGCTAGCAATACAGTGATCCCCCGAGTTTCGCGATCTCGATCTTTGCGAAACGCTATATCGCAATTTTTCCACCCGATGACGTCACTCCCTTCCTTTCTCATCTTTCTTTCTCTCTCTCTTTCTCTATCTTGCTTCTTCCTCTCTCACACTCTCTTCTTCCCTCTCTCATCTCTTTCTTTCCTTCTCTCTCTTTCTCTATCTCTCCCCATCTTGCTCTCGAGCAGCGGGCGGCACCCAGGGAAGGTTCCTTCGGCCGCCCAGCAGCTGATCTGCTCGGCAGCGCAGTAGCAGCGAGGAGCCGAAGATGGGGTTTCCCCTTTGCGTGGGCAATGGGGAAACCCCATCTTCGGCTCCTCGCTGCTACTGTGCTGCTGAGCAGATCAGCTGGTGGGCGGCCGAAGGAACCTTCCCTGGGTCTTCAACTCCCAGAGCGGCGGACAAGCGGCGGCCGGACAAGCGGACAAGCGGCCGGACAAGCGGGAAAGTGGCAGACAAGCGGCGGGCAGAAAAGCGGCGGCCGGACAAGCGGAAAAGCGGCGGACAAGCTGAAAAGCGGCGGACAAGCGGGCAGGCAGGCGGCTCCTCAGCTGCTGGGTCTTCCCAGGTGCGGAAGTAAAAACACCATCCGCGCATGCGCGGCCATGGAAAAAGGGGCGCGCATGCGCAGATGGTGTTTTTACTTCCGCACCACTACATCGCGAAAAATCGATTATCACGAGGGGTCTTGGAACGGAACCCTCGCGATAATCGGGGGATCACTGTAACCCTACAAACACAAGCATCATCAGATCTTCTCATCGCATCTCTCAGGTATCTCTAACTACTCACCGTCCCTGAATATATGTTGGCAAAGCCACATTTTCAACCATTTTTTTAAATACCAGGAATGAGATTGCAAATTTTCTATGTGATGGGAAGGGTGTTCCATTGGAGAAAATGAAGTTAGTAGAGAACTAACGAAAGCTAAGTGATTTTAGTAGTTTTAAATAAATTTTAAATGTTCCAGAGATCACAATGGCTGTTACCTCTTTATTTATAAATATACCTGGAACTCACATTTTTAGGACAATTATTTATATAAGTGTGTGTTTGTAGGAAGAGGACTATAAAATGGGAGAAGAAATAATAATAATAATAATAATAATAATAATAATAATAATAATAATAATAATAAATTAGATTTGTATGCCGCCCCTCTCTGAGGACTCGGAGCGGCTCACACAATAAAATTCACCCTGTTTTTTTTAATTTGCAAAAAAAGAATTTGCAGAGTGTGATAAATTCTCATGAAGAAAGACTGACTAATCAGAGATGTTTAGGGTGAAAGAGAATAATTGCAAGCATGTGATACTGTTCTTTAAATCCCTGAATAGATGCCTTAGTGGAAAAGGTCGTGACCCATTCTGTCTCAATTCAGAGGCCATGAGAAACAAGGACACAGGGTAAAATGTAATTATGCATTGAAAGGTGGCTTGAACAGCAATAACTACCATGTATAATAAAGCTAATTAGGTATAATAATCAGTAGACCATTCATTCATGTACACTTGTCAATTTCCAAGTGAATATGGAGCTCTGGAATCCTGTTTTCTCATTCTGAAGATTTCCTTACTAAACCTTTGCCCCAATTTCATTCTTTTTATGATAAATTTTGCTACTCCTGCTTTTTAAAGGCAAACATTGCACCATCCAAATCCTAATCTAACGTAACACTGGATTTGCAGGATATAGAAATATTTCTCCTTCCTATACTTTTCACAGTTGACTTCCTTTTTAATTTTTTTTAAAAAAAATAAGAAAGACAGATTCTATTGTGCTACATTCCAAATTGCCTTGGTTCTATCTGAGACTGGAAAGCAATGCATTGCTCTTAAACATTGGGCTGGGAGATTATTTATTTATTGTCCTTCTAAATCATTATTTAACAGGCACTCATAGTCACATCACATAATTAAGTGGTTAAATCCATTTGGCAGCTTCAATGTTTCTATAGCATAACAGGGGAGATTTGCCTTATAGGGCTGTTAACAATATATTCAATTAAGCAGGGTTATTTAATTAGCTCCATGGTGCACTTTACACTGCTCTTCAGGCAAAGATGCAAACATTACATGGTTCCATTACTTAGTCTGCTGAAACTTTGAGTCATAATATACAAGCTTGTTTATAGAAAATTAAACAAACAAAGAACAAACTGCATACACTCATCATTAAGTAATTATGCTGGGTAAATAAGAATCAAGCCTGTTCTCCAGTAATCCTACACCATTGTCATAAGTCTGCTTATCAAACAAAGCCAGTCATTTATATTCCATAAGCAGTATAGGAGCAGGACAGGAAAGGAGGAAAAAAAATGCTAGAAAAAAAATCTTCAATTCTGCTGTTTGGTAGCTTACACAACTGCAGTAAACCTTAAACAATAGAGTTAGAAAGTACTGTATTTTTCATACCGTGTTTCCCCGAAAGTAAGACAGTGTCTTACTTTCTTTTTACCCCCAAAAGCCCCACTACGTCTTACTTTCGGGGTATGTCTTACATTGGAAAAAAATTGAAAGGGTCGCGTTCCCGAAGGCATCTCCCCAGAGTCCAGAAGGGCAGCCGCGGGACAGGAGCCTCGTGAGCCCTTTTCCAAGTTCAACCTCAGGGCTCCAAGCGGCGTGCACGCGTGGAGTCACAGACGCGTGTCGGGGAAGCGTGTGTCTGGAGGGGAGGAGCCGCTCTGCGCAGTTGGGCAGCCCCACCTGCCTGCCGGAAAGGAGGTGGGCGAAGGAGGGCGCAGCTCCGGCTGTTCGCCTCAGAGCTGGTCGGCCTTGCTGGCCGCTTGCAGCCGAGCCTTGGCAGGACTCGGTTGCTGGGACGAGTGCCTTCGCTGCAAGCCGCCGCCCACTCAGCTTGCTTTGGACCAGCGCCGTCCTTCGCTTTGCCAAGCCGGGGAAGAGGCGGTGGCGCCGCGGCGAGGCAAAGGCGAGGGGCGCGCGGGGAGCTTGGAAGCAACGTCATCGGGCTCCCCCCCAGCAATACCCCCGTGTTTCCCCGAAAGTAAGACATATGTCTTACTTTCGGGGTACGGCTTATATTAGCCGACCCCCCTGAAACCCCCGATACGTCTTACAATCGGGGGTGTCTTACTATCGGGGAAACAGGGTAGTAGTTTCTCCCCCTTAATTTTGGGGGAGAAAATAGGGAAAAGAATCTCTATAAAAGAATCTGCTTACTGGGTATTCATCTGGGTAGCGCCCTTAGCCAGCACATTATTTTATGCCCTGGTTAGGGCCTTAAAAAAACTTTATTTGGAGAGAGTAACAATGAAAGAGCTTGCAAGCCAGTAAGAGCTGGGGACATCATTAGCACCTGGAAAGAAGCATTAGGAGCAAGTAGAGCAATGGAAAAGACCCTGCAAAGTCTTAGGGCTTGGAAAACAATATTGGCAGAGAGTAACAATGAAAGAGCCTGCAAGCCGGTAAAAGCTGGGAACATTGTTAGTACCTGGTTGGAAAGAAACATTTGGAGCAAGTAAATCAATGAAAAAAGAACCCTGCAAAGACTTAGGGCTTGGAAAACATTCTTTGCAGAGAGTAACAATGAAAGAGCTTGCAAGCCAATAAGAGCTGGGAACATCATTAGCACCTGGTTAGGGCTGGAAAGCAACTTATTTGGAGCAAGTTAGAGCAATGGAAAAAAAACCTGCAAAGACTTAGGGCTTGGAAAACATTCTTTGCAGAGAAAAACAATGAACGAGCCTGCAAGGTAAGAGCTGGGAAGATCGTTAGCAGCTAGTTAGGGCTAGGAAAAAATAGCCACATCCAGAGTATAAGACACACCCAAATTATCAGCCTCGTTTATTGAGTAAAAAGGTGTGTCTTATATAGTGATGGGCGACCCGAACTCGCACAATTCGGGTCCATACTGAATTTTGCAGTGTTCGGTATGCCGAACATGAACCTGAAATTTTTTGAAACTTCAGGCAAAGTTCGGGGTCGTGTTCGGAGTTCGGAGTTTTGACGTCACCGGCAGGTTGCTAAGGACGCCAAGGTGATCACTTCCTGGATTCCATGGAATCCAGGAAGTGATCACCTTAGCATCCTTAGCAACCTGCCGGTATGCATGACATCAAAGCTCCACCCCCAGAATCTCTTACTGGGATTCCCCATTCGGATTCGGGTTTGGGTTCAGTTCGGGTTCAGCCAAATTTTCTGTAAAGTTCGTCCGAACTTGCCGAACCTGAACACCATTGGGTTCGCCCATCACTAGTGTTATACTCTGAAAAATATGGTAAGTACAATAAGTCCTAGACTTACAACCACAACGGAATTTAAATTTTCTGTTGCTAAGACATTTGTTCATTGAATGTTGCCCCATTTCATAAATTTCCTTGCCACCATTGTTAAGTGAATCACCACAGTTGTTAAATTAGTCATGTTTGGAGTAGATCTACAAGAATGGTGGAAGGTCTTAATCATAAAACGTATCAGGAAAGACTTAATGAACTCAATCTGTACAGTCTGGAGGACAGAAGGAAAAGGGGGGACATGATCGAAACATTTAAATATGTGAAAGGGTTAAATAAGGTCCAGGAGGAAAGTGTTTTTAATAGGAAAGTGAACACAAGAACAAGGGGACACAATCTGAAGTTAGTTGGGGGAAAGATCAAAAGCAACATGAGAAAATATTATTTTGCTGAAAGAGTAGTAGATCCTTGGAACAAACTTCCAGCAGACATGGTAGATAAATCCACAGTAACTGAATTTAAACATGCCTGGGATAAACATAGATCCATTGTAAGATAAAGTACAGGAAATAGTATAAGGGCAGACTAGATGGACCATGTGGTCTTTTTCTGCTGTCAGTCTTCTATGTTTCTATCTATTTAAATAATTGGGAGGAGTTAGCGTCACTACATTTAGGAAAATTTTCTGGCATTAATATACTGCCACAATGTACATTTCTCCAATTCTTTGCTATTTCTATGGCTCAGACACATGTACACAGAAATACACAGCAAACAGTGTATATCATTTGTACTGTTTGCTGATTACTGTTTGGCAAATTGCTGGGAGGCAGAGGCCTTTTCCCCCTTGTTTTCCTCCCCCCCAAACTAAGTGTGTCTTATACTCTGCTGCATTTTATACTCTGAAAAATATGGTAACCTTTTTAATGCTGAAATATTAAACTGGGAAGAGGATGGAGGAAACAGGGCTTTTTTTAAAAAAAGCTTTGTGTGGTAATAGAGAAAAATCAAGGTCTTACTCAAAATAAAATATTTAACAATCCCCTAAGCTCATACTTAGCTTTTGTCTCAGTTGAAAAACTCGTGACCTGTGGTGGTCTTTTAATGCAGTTCAAAAGCCACAGGACTTGAATTTGGTGGGAAGGCATATACATTTTATGCCTTAATTTAATTCAGACTGGTTATTTATATATGAAGTGGAAATAGTTGTGGGACAGAAGATTGCTAAGAGCTGTTGAGTGTTAGAGCTTAATGTGGAAGCTTTAGGCTAGTGTTTTTTTTAAAAAAAACTTCTTATAATTGTGGACCTTTAAATAAATATTCAGAAACCACAGTCGCCTTAAATGTTTCATCTTTAAGAATTTGGCAAATCAAATAATAATGGCAAATGAATTTATCTTTATCTTTATTTGTATTTATCTCCATTTTAAAAGTCATTTTGGGTTAAATGTAAAAATAATATAACATTAAATAGTGATTTAACACTTGAGGCATGGACTGAAGTAATGAGTGAGGTTTATTCCATGAAGAACATTTTGAGAAGCACCACAGTAGACTGTTAAGGAAAGGGTCTCACCAAGGGGCGAAATGTTCCTGGTTTGCTCATACCTGTTGCTCGTCGTTTCATTTGTTTCATTTTTCATAAAAAAATGTTTAGGCTGCAAGTTCCAAATTACATCCTTGAGTTTAGTATAATGGATTTCTTCCATAAAATTAGTTGTCTGGGTATCATGTACTTACTTTTCTGTGTACAGTAGTACCTCTAGATACGAGCTGCTCCACATGCGAGTATTCCAAGTTACGAGCCACGACGTGAGCGAAATTTCTGTTCGACACCCGAGCTCAAATTCAGGATACGAGCCGAGCTTCCACTAGGTGGCACAAGAATCCTTGCTTCTGGTTATCTCGGCGTGAAAAACAAAGTCTAAAGGCATTCGTTCGAGATGCGAGTTGATCGACTTACGAGCTCGGGTCTGGAATGAATTAAACTCGTATATCGAGGTACCACTGTACTTCATCTCATTTTTCAACAGGGTGCATATTGTAAAGTCATTTTGGATTACTGTGTCATGAAGCAAGCTAATATGTGCCATTGCACATATCATATCATCACATATCACATCACATATGATCACATATCATATCAGATATGATCACATATTTATTATTTATTTATTTATTTTCCAATATACAATAATACACAAAGAAGGTTATGTAGAGGATATAGTAGAGAAGAAATACAAGATATAGGAGAGACTATAGGACAGGGGACGGGAGGCACTCTAGTGCGCATATGTACGCCCCTTACTGACCTCTTAGGAATCTGGAGAGGTCAACCGTGGATAGTCTAAGGGTAAAGTGGTGGGGGTTAGAGGTTGATACTACGGAGTCCAGTAATGAGTTCCACGCTTCGACAACCTGATTACTAAAGTCATATTTTTTACAGTCAAGTTTGGAGCGGTTAATATTAAGCTTGAATCTGTTGTGTGCTCTTGTGTTGTTGTGGTTGAAGCTGAAGTAGTCTTTGACAGGCAGGATGTTGCAGCATATGATCTTGTGGGCAATACTTAGATCATGTTTAAGGCATCGTAGTTCTAAGCTTTCAAGACCCAGGATTGTAAGTCTAGTTTCATAGGGTATTCTGTTTTGAGTGGATGAATGAAGGGCTATCAGATATGAAGGTATAACAGATATCACATCATCCATGCAATCAATATATCAATATATGACTGCTGTGATATATTGATTGCTTGAATGAGCATTAATTACAGATTTGAACAGGGTCTGTTTCAGGGCCCCATCAGATGCAGCCTGTGATTGTTATGCAAGTGGAATATGAAGAGGAACATGATAACCAAACAATTAGTCATATGCAAGAAATCTATTCTAAAAACAAGGATGTAATTTGGAACTTGTAGCCTATTCTTTATATAAAGTGAACATAATTGCACACAGCTGGGGGGGAGGGGCTTTTCTGAGCAAAATAAATAAATAAACTTTTTTTCATTTCATTTTTCATTTGTTTATGATCAGGAATGTTCACATTAGTATACCAATGCAAAATCCCAGCGACCGGTTAGGTCCCACAGAGTGGGCCTTCTCCGGGTCCCGTCAACAAAACAATGTTGTTTGGCGGGGCCCAGGGGAAGAGCCTTCTCTGTGGTGGCCCCGACCCTCTGGAACCAACTCCCCCCGGAGATTAGAATTGCCCCCACCCTCCTCGCTTTTCGCGAGCTCCTAAAAACCCACCTCTGCCGTCAGGCATGGGGGAATTGAGATATTCTTTCCCCCTAAGCCTTTACAATTTATGCATGGTATGATTGTTTGTATGTATTTTTGGTTTTAGAATTAAGTTTTTTTTTAGCTGTTTTGTATTGGATTTACATGCTGTTTTTATTCTGTTGTTAGCCGCCCCGAGTCTGCGGAGAGGGGCAGCATACAAAGAAACAAACAAACAAACAAATGGTATTCAAAACATTTGGAACAGTACAAGTGTATAGTCATTGCACCCAGCAAAAATTAAACAACCAACACCACCATCCCCTTAGAAAGAACCCCTCAAATGAGACAAAGTCATGTAATTTCAAGTTTCAGATATGCAGGGAATTTTTTTTAACAGGGTCTCAAACTTCGTTTCGGGTCTAAAGAGACCAGAAAAGAACAGCAGAGTTAGATATTTAAGGGAGGGGGGGGGCATTTTTGCCTTTAGCATTCTATTCTAAGCATATTGACATTACTATGCCCTTTATTTATCCTTCATATTTATCAATGCCAGGAAGTTCTCAACCACTTCTTCGATATCATCAAGACGAAATGGCCTGGTTGTTCTAACCAAGGCCTTTTCCTTAAAATTACGGTAAGAATGTTTGGGGTTTGGCATGTTGTTTTAGAACTGTTAAAAGCATCACCCTTGGAAAGAAGATAAGAGATGGCATTATATTTAGCAAGGTGATCAGGCTGAGAAAATAAAAAACCACCCATCGGAACTTCAAGATGGGAACGATGGAAGTCAATGATTAATTTCTTTACCAAAATCAGAATGGTAGAAAGATTGGCCTTGGTTTCCTTTTAAAGAGAACTTCTGTTAGGGCTGCATGAATTTACAACTCTGGCTAGGTTGATAGAAGTCAAGATAATGCTATTTGATTGCTTTTGGGACAAAATAAAGATGAGGTTATATGTTGCAATTCTATTGGCTTGGTTATACTGTGCTTTACCCCGACTTCAAAAATGAAAATATATAGAGGTTCACATCACCTCCTGCTATAAAATCAATAAATAGAGAAATGAAATGAAATACTTTGTGAAGACAGCACAAATATGCCAGAAGACGTGAAAGGAAAAATTGCAAACAGAGATATTTGTCTGAGTTACCTGAAGTTATCAGAGTATCTAAATAAATAAATAAAGCTAGCTATCAGAATATCTAAATACAGTGGTACCTCATCTTACGAACGCTTCTTCTAACGAACTTTTCAAGATACGAACCCGGTGTTTAAGATTTTTTTGCCTCTTCTTCTGAACTATTTTCACCTTACGAACCCAAGCCGCTGCTGCTGGGATGAAGGGGGTTTCTCCCCCCCTTTTTTGAAGAAAGAAAAGGGAGGGGCAGCTTGGAGGGGGAAAGACTTTGCATTAACAAAAGTAGGAGAACAGAGTGCTTGCAGAGGCACTGAAAGGGTGTCTTTTGAAGAAAGAAAAGGGTGGGCGGCTTGGAGGGGGAAAGACTTTGCAGAGAACAGTGTGCTTGCAGAGGCACTGAAAGGGTGTCTTTTGAAGAATGAAAAGGGAGGAGCGGCTTGGAGGGGGAAAGATTTTGCAGAGAACAGCGTGCTTGCAGAGGCACTGAAAGGGTGTCTTTTGAAGAAAGAAAAGGGTGGGCGGCTTGGAGGGGGAAAGACTTTGCAGAGAACAACGTACTTGCAGAGGCACTGAAGGGTGTCTTTGGAAGAAAGAAAAGGGAGGGGGGGCCCCTTGCCTTTCTTCCTTCCCACTCACCCTTTAGCCTAGCCTTGCTTCTTCCACCTGCCCCCTTTAGCTGCTCCTCCCTGCCCTCTGTTCGCCTCCCTTCTAAAGTTTGGGATTTTTCTGAAGGATTTGCACGCATTATTTGCTTTTACATTGATTCCTATGGGAAACATTGTTTCGTCTTTATGAACTTTTCACCTTACGAACCTCCTCCTGGAACCAATTAAGTTTGTATCATGAGTTACCACTGTACTCTATTTACAGATATGTTTTGGTTTTTTACAAATAGATTGACAGTGAAATAGAATGTAACAAAGCTGTGAGCTAAAGAAAACTGCCTGGGGTCTTGGGTGCTCTCTGAGCTTGGTTGTTTTCTTGTAGACATTTCATTACTCATCTAGGTAACAACATCACTGCTAGAAAGGAGTGGGATTTGGTCTCTGTTTACATGCAAGTGGTTTGCCTTTCCAGTGTTGGTGGGAGTGTTCTTGCATGTCAAGGATATATCAGGTGATGTGGTCGGCTTTCTGCACATTCTGCAGCACCAAAAGGATAAACCCGGAAATAGCCTCAGTGATTCCGGTGCTTGAATTTTTGCAAGCTGGCATCGAGCGGCGTTTAGCACCAAACACCCTGAGGAGGCAAGTTGCGGCACTCTCAACCGTGGTTCGAATAGAGAAATTCCGGTCCTTTGCTTATCATCCATGGGCGAAAGACTTCCTCCGAGGTGCTTCAAACAAGCACTCCCCTACAGTACATAAATTTCCGACCTGGGATTTGTCACTTGTACTGAAACATAGAAACATAGAAGTCTGACGGCAGAAAAAGACCTCATGGTCCATCTAGTCTGCCCTTATACTATTTTCTGTATTTTATCTTAGGATGGATATATGTTTATCCCAGGCATGTTTAAATTCAGTTACTGTGGATTTATCTACCACGTCTGCTGGAAGTTTGTTCCAAGGATCTACTACTCTGTCAGTAAAATAATATTTTCTCATGTTGCTTTTGATCTTTCCCCCAATTAACTTCAGATTGTGTCCCTTTGTTCTTGTGTTCACTTTCCAATTAAAAACACTTCCCTCCTGAACCTTGTTTAACCCTTTAATCTATTTAAATGTTTCGATCATGTCCCCCCTTTTCCTTCTGTCCTCCAGACTATACAGATTGAGTTCATTAAGTCTTTCCTGATACGTTTTATGCTTAAGACCTTCCACCATTTTTGTAGCCCGCCTTTGGACCCGTTCAATTTTGTCAATATATTTTTGTAGGTGAGGTCTCCAGAACTGAACACAGTATTCCAAATGTGGTCTCACCAGTGCTCTATATAGCAGGATCACAATCTCCCTCTTCCTGCTTGTTATACCTCTAGCTATGAAGGCTCTCATGGGGCCCCCATTTGAAACCCTGAGATTAATCTCTCTTAGACGTCTGTCCATTAAGACGGCCTTCCTCGTGGTGATAACTTCGGCCCAGAGGGTGTCCGACCTATCAGCCTTGTCTGTACATCCGGACCTTTGCATGTTTCATCCGGACAGGCTTGTTCTACGCCTAGATCCAGCCTTTATACCAAAGGTTAATACACTTTTTCACGGAAAGCAAGAACTCGTGCTACCTGATTATTGCACACATGGAAACCATCCTGCAGAGCTTCGGTGGCACAAGGTGGACGTTAGACGAGCTGTGAAAATATACATTAGAAGGACGAAACCTTTCAGGAAATCGGAGACGTTGTTTATCTCCTTTTCACAGCAGACTATGGGACTTGGAGTATCACCGCGGTCCATCAACCGATGGATTCATGATTGTATCCGCGAGGCTTATAAGGCAATGGCTCAGGTTCCCCCTACAGGGGTCACTGCACATTCTACCCGCAGTGCGGCCACATCAGCGCCTTGGAGGATGCAGGCATCCATTGATGATATATGCCGGGCAGCGACTTGGGCCGCATCATCTACGTTTATCCGTCATTACAGACTGGACTCTTATGCTTTGTCAGAGGCTTCATTTGGGAGATGAGTGTTGCAGAGATTAGATTAGATTAGATTAGATTAGATTAGATTAGATTTATTGGATTTATATGCCGCCCCTCTCTGCAGACTCGGGGTGGCTCACAACAATGGTGAAGAACAATACATAGTAACAAATCTAATATTTAAAAATCTAGGTTACAGTTTTAGATTTAAAAAATCCAAAAAAAGAAACCCCAATATATAAAAACCAACACACAATCGAATCATACACAAAAACTACATGGGCAAGGGGGAGGTGTTTCAATTCCCCCATGCCTGACGGCAGAGGTGGGTTTTAAGAAATTTACGAAAGGCAAGGAGGGTGGGGGCAATCCTGATCTCTGGGGGGAGCTGGTTCCAGAGGGTTGGAGCCGCCACAGAGAAGGCTCTTCCCCTGGGTCCTGCCAGACGACATTGTTTAGTCGACGGGACCCGGAGAAGGCCAACTCTGTGGGACCTAACAGGTCGCTGTGTTCCTTTCCAGCGACCCTGAATCTGCACTCTCCCGCCCATGGAACTTGAACTTGGGTATATCCCATGTTGGACTCTCCTTCCAGATGCAGTGGAGAAGAACCATTGTACCTACATGAACGGTCTTCTGGATGTACTGGAAGGAGAGTCCAAACCCACCCTGCATTGCGTTTGATTCAAAGACGCTGGGTTGGGAACTGCTAGTTATTCTAAGTTCTATGTTGTCCTAAATAAAAGTTCTTGTTTGATCCATACTACCGTTTCATTTTTTAAAACTGAGCTCATGGGGGCAGGCAAGGGGCGGTGCCTAGTTAATATGTTAATTTAAACTCAGTCTCTACCAATAGGACTAGAGAATTACCCATGTTGGACTCTCCTTCCAGTGCATTGAGAAGACCGTTCAGGTAGGTACAACGGTTCTTCCATTCCATTCTATTCTATTCTATTCTATTCTATTCTATTCTATTCTATTCTATTCTATTCTATTCCATTCCATTCCATTCCACTCCATTCACTCCACTTGATTCATTTCCATTCTATTCTATTCTATTCTATTCTTATACAAAGTAAGGAAGGATAGGTGTCATTGTTTAGTAATAGCTGTAGAAATGCAAGTTGACATCCCTGTCTAGGTTAATTATCAGGAAGAAGGATACAGTTTGATAACTGTGTCATCTGGGAATTTCATGCAGATACTGTTACATTCAATTTCCAACACTGCACAGCAAAAAAAAAAAAGTCCAAATGGATATTTAATTCATATGTCACTGACGTAGGCTTGCTTTTCAAACATTTGCAACACAATGAAACTTAATCTAGGGAAACAGCCAAGAAAATAACTCAACAGAAATTCAATATGTTTGTTAAGAAAGAAATCCAGTAATCCTGATTCAGGCAAAAGGGTTTGATTGGATTTCCAGGGATTATTTATTTAAGAGTGGTTAAATGTTAAGCAGTGCTTCTATAATGAGATATGGTGGAAAGGATAAATAAGTGATCTAACATCTAATTGGAGATTGATATTTGGGGTTTAGATAAGCCATGAAGTTTTCAGAGCTGGATTTTCAGATTGTGTTTAAAGTAAGTTTTGTTTTTAAGTACTCGGCCTTTTTTTTTTAAAGCCATTTTCCGAGCAAACCAATGCATACTTACTCAGAAGCAAATCCCACTGAGTTTAATTTTGCATGGGCTTTATAAATTCAACAGTACTGCAAAACTCACCCACTGGCAATATTTTAGAAGCTCCCTGGAGCTATATTTTTCAGAGGTTTTTTGGATTCTTGCAGATGATATGTGATGCAGAACCATTCCCTATTCTTGTCCGTATCATTTGACAATTAGGAATCAGCATTTACTAATAAAATAACCCCAAAGATAATCCTGGAGAAGTTTCTTGTAAACTATGTACTAGCAACCTCATGCCAATTTACTTAAAACTAAATTTTCTTAAATGATTTGATGTTTATTCCAAGATGAGTACATAAGATGAATCTCATATATTTAATATGGGGAGTGATACCAAGAGGGCATACACGCCCTTGTGTCTCGCTGGAGGAAGGCCATAGAACGGGAAAAAGATTACATGAAAAAAATAAGGAGTGTAGAAGAAACATCATTCTTTCTTGTGTGTAAGTTTCATTGTGTTCAATAAACAATTGTTGAAGAAAGAAATGTGGTGCATTATTTTCTGGGCGACCCTCGTAGCTACTGAGCATGGACGGAAGCAGAATTGCATGAGGGGACCTACACGTGTACGAAATGTCGCATTGCGAACCAGTGGAAAAGGTAAGTGGAGCCCACCCCTGTTGACAGCCAATCAGAACACAAGCTCATATTCAAAGACCAATAGAAGCATAAAGCGCTCTCAGCATCTTTGGCCTTTTTGCCCAGGATCTCAAGTCATGTGACTGTTCATCAGTAGAGCCCTTATTACAGCAGTCCCATCCAACCACAGGTGGCCTTATTTTCTCTTGTAATAATCCTTTAGTTGTTGTCTCCTATGCATCACTCTACGCATGCGTGGATGTGTCATTAATTCTTGTTCAGAATCCATAGATGATGCAGTTGATTGATCTCCTCCTGGGCTGTCTGCCAAACTCCCCTCTTCCCTTCATAGCAGCTTCCATGTTTCCAGTGTCTTTCTCTCCGTTTGGAACTGAACCCATATGGACAACAGTACCAACAGCATATTGATGGAGTCTTGGCCAAAACCAAAGCTGGTTGTGTGGCTGAATGGGTATTAATTAAGATTTAATTTAACTGCAATTTAGTGTTGAACTGATCCCCTTCAGCATCCTGATTACACTGCTTGATGCAATTTGGCATTCTGCTTCCTTCATCCTTGGCTTAATATTTTCATCATCAAACCATATTGAGTGCTAATCATGGAACGCAACCAGCATAAAAATGTTTTCATAAACTCCTAAGTAAACAAATAAATAGGTCAAGCCTGTCTCCCCGTCGTATTTCAAGGCATCAGGGATTAAGTTTACGCTGAAATTTAAGTGAGAGCAATAGGAAAGCAAAATAATTTCTCACTGGAGCAAGCAACTGACGTTTGATGGTTTAAACTGGATTAGACAAGGAACCTTTGTTTTGAACTACATTGCTCATAATTTCTAAGCATGCTATTGAGGTCTATGAAAGTCCTAAACTATTTGATGACGTGGTGAATGTATAGTGGATCTAGGATTCTGGGTTTTTTTTGTTATTGTTGTTGTTGTTACTTTGATTCTCCAAATCCGTTGAACAAACAATGTTGTTTGGTGGGCCCCAGGGGAAGAGCCTTCTCTGTGGCAGCCCCGGCCTTCTGGAATCAACTCTCCCCGGAGATTAGAACAGCCCCCACCCTCCTTGTCTTTCGCAAGCTACTCAAGACCCACCTATATTGCCAGGCATGGGGGAACTAAGACATCTTATATTTTATGTTTGGCATGTATGTGCTGTATGGTTTTTAATTGTTGGGGGTTTTATATAATTTTTATTATTAGATTTGTTCCATTATTATACTGTTTTTTATTACTGTTGTGAGCCGCCCTGAGTCTTCGGAGAGGGGCGGCATACAAATCTAATAAATAATAATAATAATAATAATAATAATAATAATAATAATAATAATAATAATAAATGGTGTGTGTGAAGATTATAGCAGTAATAGTGTCACTGGTATCGATGTTGCATTCAGGATTTAAGCTATGTAATTTCCTCCCCAATTGAATATGTTCTGCCTTTACTTTTACAAAATGGCTGTTTAACTTTGTCTTTGTCAAGATTAATTTAAAATCTACCCATTTCATTGAATAATTAATGTACAGACATAAGGCATTCTTAGAAATAGAAGTGTTTGGCTTTCTATCCAAATTTGTATCCCCAAACTATCAAGTATTTAATACTACGCATAGGGACAGCGGCTACAATCTTTTACACGCAAAGATGGAAAGATCCTCAGGTACCTATGGAAAAGGAGATCATTAAGAAAATTTATGATTGCACAAAAATGGACAAACTAACGATGGAGCTGAATGACCGAAAAGACTCAAATTATTATAACACCTGGACTAATTGGTACAAATGGAAACAAAAAAGAAAGATAAAAAATCAATACTTGATGGATGCAGAAGGAGCCTCCCAAAAATTCAAGGGTGCAAATTTCAGACACACACACATTTGAAAATTCAAAACAATGTTCTTTATCCCAAAAGTCAAAATAAACTAACCACTCTTTTTGTATTGCAAAGAGCACTCGTCCCAAAACAACCAGGTAGTCTGTACAATTAACCTTAAGCAGTCATTAAGTACTTAGCTAGCAGCTGTGAAGAAACTTCACACCCCTTCTTCTTCCAACGAAGTGAGACACACACACACACACACACACATTGCTCTGCTTTGTTTTCAAAGGCGTGAAAAATCAACAAGCAAAGTCCAGAAACCAGCAACCCAGGATTCCTGATAAACTGCGATCAGATACTCTTCCACCATGGCCAAACCCACATGCTGCTATTTATAGCAGCAGCCCTTATTACAGCAGTCCCACCCAACCACAGGTGGCCTTATTTTCTCTTGTAATAATCCTTTAGTTGTTGTCTCCTATGCATCACTCTACGCATGCGTGGATGTGTCATTAATTCTTGTTCAGAATCCATAGATGATGCAGTTGATTGATCTCCTCCTGGGCTGTCTGCCAAACTCCCCTCTTCCCTGTCACTCATGCTGCCTTGGTCAGAGGAGGCTTCATCGGCAGATTCCATCGGGATCAAAACAGGCCTGCGGCATGTGGATGTCTCCCCCACATCCACCTTCACATTCCTTGGGGCAGGAGCTGGGCCAGAGCTAACCACAACAAAACGAAAGAATATATTATCATGAGTATAAATGTATGGATGTCGATTTACCTGAAAATAAAGGGAACACTTAAACAACAGAATATAATTCCAAGTAAATCAAACTTCTGTGAAATCAAACTGTCCACTTAGGAAGCAACAATGACTGACAATCAATTTCATTTTGTTGTCAGCATATTCAACTTTATAAAGAACGAAGTATTCAATGAGAATATTTCATTCATTCAAATCTAGGATGTGTTATTTGAGTGTTCCATTTATTTTTATGAGCAATGTATTAAGATGTAAATTCAAGAAAATTAATTAAAATTATGGCAAAAAAAGGAAAGAAATTGAAGTGTTTGGTTTGGTCAGATGTTTTTCCACTTGGATGTTCTTCCACATTTTTCACTGAACAGATTTGCAAATAAATGATTTTTTTTTAATGTTGGGAGTAAATATTACTTCTAGATGAATCCGCATACAGACGGGAAGTTGAACAACTATCCTTGTGGTGTGACCAGAACAATCTAGAACTGAACACACTCAAAACCATAGAAATGGTGGTAGACTTTAGGAGAAACCCTTCCACCCTTCCACCTCTCACAATACCAGACAACACAGTATCAACAGTAGAGACCTTCAAATTTATAGGTTCAATCATATCTCAAGATCTAAAATGGTCACCTAGCATCAAAAACATCATCAAAAAAGCACAACAAAGAATGTTCTTTCTGCACCAGCTCAGGAAGCTCAAATTGCCCAAGGAGCTGCTGATACAATTCTACAGAGGAATCATTGAGTCTGTCATCTGCACCTCTATAACTGTCTGGTTTGGTGATGCAACCCAACAGGACCGACACAGACTTCAGAGGATAATCAGAACTGCAGAAAAAATAATTGCTGCCAACCTGCCTTCCATTGAGGACCTGTATACTGCACGAGTCAAAAAGAGGGCGGGGAAAATATTTACTGACCCCTCACATCCTGGACACAAATTGTTTCAACTCCTACCCTCAAAACGTCGCTACAGAGCACTGCACATCAAGACAACTAGACACAAGAACAGTTTTTTTCTGAACGCCATCACTCTACTAAACAAATAATTCCCTCAACACTGTCAGACCTTCAACTAAATCTGCACTTCTACTAGTTTTTCTCATAATTCCTATCACCCATTTCCTTCCATGTTGACTGTATGACTGTAACTTGTTGCTTATATCCTAAGATTTTTATTAATATTGCTTCTTCACTGCTTATTTGACCCCTATGACAATCATTAAGTGTTGTACCACATGATTCTTGACAAATGTATATTTTATTTTATGTACGCTGAGAGCATATGCACCAAGACAAATTCCTTGTGTGTCCAATCACACTTGGCCAATAAAATTCTATTCTATTCTATTCTATTCTATTCTATTCTAGAGGGAGGAACAATTCAACAGTACAGCCAGTTTTAAACCCAAGAGATGATTAATTAGTGAGATATTCTGCATTGGGTATATTGAAGTGGTAGTTAGATAGCCATCTGAGATGCTTGAGTTAGGATTTCTGCACTGAACAAGAAGTTGGATTTTCGATTCAATGAAATCATAAATCGATATTGATTAAATTTGTCACCCATCTCATACGAAACATCTCTGGATAGCTTATTTATTGCATACATATGGTAGTGCAGGTAGTGATAAGATTTTGTTTCACAGTATTGTTGTCCAATCTATGTTTTGGCATCTTGCTTTTCAGCAAATGGATGAGAGTGAAATCCTATATATTTCTCATCGGTGGCAAGCTCCATGAAGTGCAGTAGAATTATCAGAGTTCAATATCATTTAACCTTGTATTTAATCACACGGTTACTTCAATCACTAAAGAAGCTGCTGAATTCAGAAGGCAATTATAAGGTAGTGTACAATTTAGCAAGATATTTGCACATAATTATATACTATACAATTGTTTTTTTTAAACCCCGAGTGACACTGTTGTTAATAATGTGAAACATAGAGAGCAGCCTCTCTCGTGCATTTCTTTTTATAAATAAAATAGTAGTAAGATTAGATTTCTCTGATGAATTTGTTTTAAAGGTTCGGCCTTCAGACATGGAGGGCATTGTACTACAGAGATAAACTCAATTTGAAGAGGCACCTTTGGCCAATTTTAATTACAGATTCAGGTGCAAGCTTTCAAGTTGACCTATCCAGATTCCTAAGAGGTCAGTAAGGGGCGAGTACAAGTGCACTAGAGTGCCTTCCATCCCTTGTCCAATTGCTCTCCTATATCTCCTATTCCTTTCTTCTATTCCTATATCCTTCTATTCTTTCATTGATATGTTCTATTACTATATCTTCTTTTCTATTCTTTCATAGATATATTTTACTATGAGTATCTCCTCTATAACCTTCATCATGTATTTTACTCTGTGTGTGTGTGTGAATGTGTGTGTGTATATATATATATATATATATATATATATATATATATGTATGTATGTGTATATATATATATATATATATATATATATATATATATATATATATATATATATATGTGGTATATTCGGGTTTCTTCCCGTGTAGGATTCCAAATCCTACATGGGAAGAAACACGAATATACCAAGACCGTCATACCTGTACCCGTGAAAATCTACGAATATATATATATATGTTTTCGTAGATTTTCACGGGTACAGGTATGACGGTCTTGGTATATTCGGGTTTCTTCCCGTGTAGGATTTGGAAATTTCTGGTGACGTTTCGACGAGGTCTCACTCGTCATCTTCAGGCTGGTGTTTCTGTCCTTCTTCTCAGGCAAACAGGTATATATATGTACCCATTAAATCTCTCACCCGAGTCTACGGAGAGGGGCGGCATACAAATCTAATAAATAAATGAATGAATGAATGAATGAATGAATGAATGAATGAATAAATAAATGCATGCATAAATAAATAAATAAACAAACAAATAAATAAATAAATAAATAATTGGCATACATTAAAATGTATTTGTATTTTATATTGCATACAGCTCTCAAAGAATCACCACCTCCAATCTACACTACATAAACATAACAAATATTTTTTTTTAAATGCATGTATTCACTTATATTATTATATGTCACAAAGAAACAACAGCCAAGTAGCCAAAACAAAATATTTTCTCTTGGGAATCAAGGACGTTCTCACAATTGGTCAGAGGAAGGAGGAGTGATGTCACTCCTGTTCCCTTGACTCCCAACAAATGGTACTCAACCAACATAAAGGTGGCACATGGACACCCGTTTCAATAACCGCCGATACACTTGGCGTCCATGAATCTCTCTAATCCTGCCTTGAAACTATCCAGGCTGACAGTTGTCATGACCTCTTCTGGAAGTGAATTCCATAAACCAATGACCTTCTGGGTGAAGAAATATTTCCCTTTATTTGTTCTCACTTTCTTGCCTATGAGCTTTAGGGAGTGCCCCCTTGTCCTAGTATTGTGTGATAGAGAAAATAATTTTTCTCTATCCACCTTTTCTATCCCATGCATGATTTTATACACTTTGATCAAGTCACCCCTTAAACGCCCTCTTTCAAAGCTGAAGCGACCAATGTGTTTTTTTTGAAAAGGTCATACATCCACCACAATTAAATAAACGTATTATTCAGAGCAACAGAAAGGGGGGAAAATATTATTAAAAATGCAAACTTGGAACCTAAAGCTAAACAAGCCTTGAGTCTGCCCCATGAGAGAACTAAAAGTGATGATAATATGAACACAGGAAATGTATGTAAATCCTTTACTTGCAATGAATACCAGTCTGAATAATCAGTTTGCTTTAATCTTCTTAGTGGGTAAACATTGCTAAACTAGCTATGACATTCTGTGAACTTTATGTTGCATACTCAACAATGCTTCCTGATATAACACCTACCTTACTATTTTATGCAAACACACATAAAAGAAAAGAAATGGATCTTCTCTAAAGTCCTCCATGTTCTTTGTTTAATGGTGTAGATGAATGATGCTCTGTCTCACATTTTCTACATTAAAGCATGTGATTTAACTGAGAAGACACTTAATTCCAAGAATCACTTTAAAATTCTTTTTTTTAATCTGTGCTGATCTAATTATGTAGGTTAAAAAACTCTAGAAATAATAGAAACATAGAAACATAGAAGACTGATGGCAGAAAAAGACCTCATGGTCCATCTAGTCTGCCCTTGTACTATTTCCTGTATTTTATCTTACAATGGATATATGTTTATCCCAGGCATGTTTAAATTCAGTTACTGTGGATTTACCAACCACCTCTGCTGGAAGTTTGTTCCAAGGATCTACTACTCTTTCAGTAAAATAATATTTTCTCATGTTGCTTTTGAACTTTCCCCCAACTAACTTCAGATTGTGCCCCCTTGTTCTTGTGTTCACTTTCCTCTTAAAAACACTTCCCTCCTGAACCTTATTTAACCCTTTAACATATTTAAATGTTTCGATCATGTCCCCCCTTTTCCTTCTGTCCTCCAGACTATACAGATTGAGTTCATTAAGTCTTTCCTGATACGTTTTATGCTTAAGAACTTCCACCATTCTTGTAGCCCATTTTTGGACCCGTTCAATTTTGTCAATATCTTTTTGTAGGTGGAATGGCAGGTTCTCTGAGCCAGGTAAGAAACACACAGAGATAAACCACATTTACACACCATTCAAAAAAGGACAATTAAAAAAGAAGGGGGGGGGGGGAAAGACCAGAACACATTCCATCCAGCAGCCAACACTTTAGGTAAGCAGGGATTAATACTTGACAAATAACCAGAAAACAATATCCTTATCAAGAAACTCCCAAGGAGAAAACTACACACTTACCAACACTTGCAGGAAAAGCTACTGTATGTAAACAGGATGCAAATCTCACTTGCACTGATGATATTACCTAATCAGCAGAAGAATTAAGCATACAATTTTTTAAAAGTTTTGTAAAAAGTTTGACATGGTTTGATTCCTTAGAGGAAAGCTTTGAATACATTGATTTTAGCTTGCATAAAGAAGCCTAAGGAACATGGAAAACATGATAATAAACTACTTATTTGAAAGATTAGATCAAAGTGTGGGGCATATTTGAGAGCTTGTTCCACTGATGTGGCTGTGGCAGGGCTGAAATAAACCAGTAATTCTGGATGAATTGGTTAATGTGAAGAAAGAGAGTCCTTGATTAGAAAGCTTTACGAATCATTTGGAAATAGAGAAAAAATGTGAACTAAGCCACTCCCACCCAGTCACATGGCAAGCAAGCCACACCTACTCAGTCATATGACCTTTAATTCACTGCCCCGTCACATGACCGGCAAGCCACTCCCGCCTGGTCACATGACCGCCAAGCCACTCCTACCCAGTCACATGACCATCAAGCCACACCCACTAAATGAACCACACCCACAGCGTGGCAGTAAAAATTTTGGTAGCTCATCACTGCTACTCAGATAATGAAATGTCTATAAGGAAGCAACCAAGCTCAGAGACCACCAAAGGTCCCACTGGTTATGCAAAATAATCCCATTGGAAAAAAGAGGACTTAATTCACTGTTGGTGAACTTACATTGCAGAGTTCTCTAGCTGGCTGGGGAATTCTGGGAGTTGAAGTCCAAATATCTTCAAGTTGCCAAGGTTGGGAAACACTGCTCTAAAGTACGAACACAGAATCTTCTTATTCAGAAGTATAACAAAGTTACACTTTGCTGCTCCAAAGAATTATGATCAGGGAAGATATAAGAAAAGTGATTGTTCAGGTGTACTGTTTCCACCATCATCAGCTTCTGTTTCTCATTTCAGAGACAAATGGCTCCTAACACTTTCATTTCATTAATCAGATGTGCACGAAACTGGCTGAAGAACTGCCAAAGATGTTTGATTTCTCTCTTGTGACTTGCAGAGTGGAAGGCAAACTTTTCAATCTGCTTTTTTTTAAAACAAACAAAAAAGAAAGAGCTGAACTCTATTTTGGGGGGATGTAAAGATACAACGCAGGAGAATGTCTTGTAGAAATGGTATGTAAAATATATTTCCATATATATATATATTTGTTGATTTTCATGGGTACAGATATGAAGGTCTCGGCATATTCAGGTTTCTTCCCATGTAACTTTCAGAGATTCCTGGTGATATTTCAACAAGGTCCCACTCGTCATCTTCAGGCTGGTGGTTTTGGCTTTTTTTGCACTAGCACAAAGCCAAAAGCACCAGCCTGAAGCTGACAATTGGGATCTCGTTGAAACATCACCAGGAATCTCTGAAACTTACACAGGAAGAAACCCATGTAAGTTTCTGGCGACGTTTCGACGAGGTCGAGCACAAGGACAAAAGCACCAGCCTGAAGCTAACGAGTGGGACCTCGTCGAAATGTCACCAGAAATCTCTCAAACTTACACGGGAAGAAACCCGAATATGCCAAGACATTCATACATGTACATATGTATATATATGTATCAATATATATATATATTTGTTTTCGTAGACTTTCACGGGTACAGGTATCCCAGCCACAGAAACTGAAACCAGACTCAGAACACACATTGCAAAACAACCAAGTAGCCTGCAAGCTCCAACTACTCAGGATATCACCCCTAATCCACAATCATTAACTAATCAGCATACCTCAGTTACATCAGCGACCCCAGGTGTTACCCCACTGACTCACCAGGAAGTTTCTACACAGCAGGCAATTGCTGAGCCATCAAACCACACCCAGCCACCAGTATTTATAGAAGAAAGGCAGCTCAGGTCTTGCTGTGTTCGCCCTAGAACAAGGACAGAAGCACCAGCCTGAAGATGACTACTGGGTTCTCGTCGAAACGTCGCCAGAAATTTCTGAATCGAATATACCAAGATCATCGTGTATGTATATGTATATGTATATGTATATGTATATGTATGTATCACATGTTTTTGTTGAATTTATATATATAAAATCATACATACATACATACATACATACATACATGCATGCATACATACATACATACATACATACATACATACATACATACACACACACTGTCTACTTTCAACCCAAGATAATTTTATATTATGGCAAGCCGATCAATAAAATGTTGCAGCTCTCTCTTAGGTATGGCTTTCAGACTTTTGTTTTATATTGCATTTTTGTTGAAACTAAACATTGAGCTTACATTCATCTTTTTTCCCCTTTTATATGAATGTATTTCAGAATATTTAAGCATAAATATAGGGCTAATATACAACAACATTGTTTTAGTCTAGTTTATAGCCGTGGAAGGAAAAGCAATAGAAAAATTGGGGGAGTTTTCATCTCTTTCCTTATTTCCAAAATATAAAAAAATATATTATCAGCAAAATGCTCATAGAGATATAATAAATAGCAGCACTCATATTTGCTCTGTTCTCATGACAACCTTCACCAGCTCAAATATAGATCTAACATGTGCATTCACTCAATATATTAACCTTAGGGGTAGTAACCTTGATGGTCCTTTTAGTAGGTTAAATGCATGGTGAGCCAAAGAAATGGGATACTCAAAAGCTGAATTAAAAATATTATACTATAAGGTTGTACAATGCAACCTACATACTGTATAATGTGGCTGCGTATACAAGACTTTTGATCTGATTTAATTTAACCCTTGGCTGTGATAATTGGTGATGGCTACAACAGTGTTGTGACCCACCAGCAGCCCATGCACCTGATAGCGGATCCCATCTGAGACGAGGTTGATGAAGTGACGCGCAAGCAGCCTATGCAGCTGGTGTTCGGGTCAGACAATGAGGAGGCTGGCGAAAACTCAGTGCTAAAGGAAGAATTTCAGCCAGGGCCTTTGGAACCTCCAGCACCTCACAGCAGTGATGAGGATGAAGAGGAGGAGCCTCTTATTAATGCATGAGCACACAGAGCTGCCCAAAGGCAGGAATGTCTACTCAGGAGGAGGTCTCCTCGGGAGTAGGCTTGGGGCTAATTTGCCACTCCCTAAATCTATTTAATAAGATGGAGTGGCTGTGGGTTTTGCCTCCCAAAGACAATTCCATCTGTCCGTCCATTACCCTGGGGGGGGGGAATTACTGACCCCCTCAGAGAGGGTCTGCAACTTGGGTGTCCTCCTCGATCCACAGCTCACATTAGAGAAATATCTTTCGGCTGTGGCGAGGGGGGCATTTGCCCAGGTTCGCCTGGTGCACCAGTTGCGGCCCTATTTGGACCGGGAGTCACTCCTCACAGTCACTCATGCCCTCATCACCTCGAGGCTCGACTACTGTAACGCTCTCTACATGGGGCTACCTTTGAAAAGTGTTCGGAAACTTCAGATCGTGTAGAATGCAGCTGCGAGAGCAATCATGGGCTTCCCCAAAAATGCCCATATAACACCAACACTCCGCAGTCTGCATTGGTTACCGATCAGTTTCCGGTCACAATTCAAAGTGTTGGTTATGACCTATAAAGCCCTCCATGGCACCAGACCAGATTATCTCAGGGACCGCCTTCTGCTGCACGAATCCCAGCGACCAGTTAGGTCCCACAGAGTGGGCCTTCTCCGGGTCCCCTCAACTAAACAATGTTGTTTGAGGGGGCCCAGGGGAAGAGCCTTCTCTGTGGCGGCCCCGGCCCTCTGGAACCAACTCCCCCCGGAAATTAGAATTGCCCCCACCCTCCTCGCCTTTCGTAAGCTCCTTAAAACCCACCTCTGCCATCAGGCATGGGGGAACTGAGATACTCTTTCTCCCTAGGCCTTTACAATTTATGCATGGTATGTTTGTTTGTAGGTATGATTGGTTTTAAAATAAGGCTTTTTTTAGTTGTTGTAGTATTGGATTTACATGCTGTTTTTATTATTGTTGTTAGCCGCTCCGAGTCTATGGAGAGGGGCGGCATACAAATCCAATAAATAAGTAAGTAAGTAAGTAAGTAAGTAAGTAAGTAAGTAAGTAAGTAAGTAAGTAAGTAAGTAAGTAAGTAAGTAAATAAATAAATTTAAGGTAGGGGTAGGCAAAGTTGGCTCTTCTAAGATATGTGGACTTCAACTCCCAGAATTCCTGAGTTCGCATGAATAAAGAGATTAACAGATTAATTTTAAAATATTGAAAAGTAGGACAGTTAGAAGGAGGACACTTTTCAAGGAAGGACAGAACCTACAAAAGAAGGACTGTCCTTCCCAAAGGACAATGATTGGTCACCTTACAGATAGGACCAGGTTATCTCCCATGACCTGACCATCTTTTTCCAAGATTCTACCGATCCAACTTGATCCCACAGATTGGGCATGCTGCAGACCCAGTCAGCAGCAATGTTGATTGGTGGAAATTAGAAGACTGGGGTTTTTTTCTTCAAAGGTTTAAAAACTCATAAATAAATAACTCATAAACAAATAGATAGACAAACAAACAAACTTCTAACTTTCAGGCTGTATTTCCCACTACATAGAAATGGAAACATAGAAACATAGAACATAGAAGTCTGACGGCAGAAAAAGACCTCCTGGTCCATCTAGTCTGCCCTTATACTATTTTCTGTATTTTATCTTAGGATGGATATATGTTTATCCCAGGCATGTTTAAATTCAGTTACTGTGGATTTATCTACCACGTCTGCTGGAAGTTTGTTCCAAGGATCTACTACTCTTTCAGTAAAATAATATTTTCTCATGTTGCTTTTGATCTTTCCCCCAACTAACTTCAGATTGTGTCCCCTTGTTCTTGTGTTCACTTTCCTATTAAAAACACTTCCCTCCTGGACCTTATTTAACCCTTTAATATATTTAAATGTTTCGATCATGTCCCCCCTTTTCCTTCTGTCCTCCAGACTATACAGATTGAGTTCATTAAGTCTTTCCTGATACGTTTTATGCTTAAGACCTTCCACCATTCTTGTAGCCCGTCTTTGGACCCGTTCAATTTTGTCAATATCTTTTTGTAGGTGAGGTCTCCAGAACTGAACACAGTATTCCAAATGTGGTCTCACCAGCACTCTATATAACGGGATCATAATCTCCCTCTTCCTGCTTGTTATACCTCTAGCTATGCAGCCAAGCATCCTACTTGCTTTCCTTACCGCCTGACTGCACTGTTCACCCATTTTGAGACTGTCAGAAATCACTACCCCTAAATCCTTCTCTTCTGAAGTACAGTATTTGCTAACAGGCGGTTCTACCATCTTCCTGAAAAAAGAAAAAAAAACAGGAGGACCCCAGGCACGAGAAACTCTGCAATAAATAAAAAAACTCAATGAGATACTCTGCCATTTAAATTTCCATAGGATTGGCCTAAGGGTTCATTCCATTTAATAAGCTTTTAGCACTGAAGGAGTCCAGCATTATCAAGAGACCGAGGGGGAAAACATGCAGAGTTCTGACTACAATATGCTTTACTTTGATTGATATTCTATGTAAAAATGCCTGTAAATTTTCCTGTGCCAGAAAGAGCAACGTTTGAACTGCTCTGCTTTGACTTCTGTTCCAAACAGCTGTCACTTCTGCACCTGGTCAATGTCCCTATTATTGCAATCATTCAGTATTTTGCACAGTATTTACAGGGGCCTGAGAACCAGGGGCTTGGTTATGACCTTTAAAGCCCTACATGGCATTGGACCAGAGTACCTCCGGAACCGCCTGCTACCGCACAAATCCCAGCGACTGATAAGGTCCCACAGAGTTGGCCTTCTACGGGTCCCGTCAACTAAACCACTAAACCCAGGGGAAGAGCCTTCTCTGTGGCAGCCCCGGCCCTCTGGAATCAACTCCCCCCGGAGATTAGAATTGCCCCCACCCTCCCTGTCTTTTGTAAACTACTCAAGACTCACTTATACCGCCAGGCATGGGGGAGTTGAGACACCTTTCCCCCAGGCTCTTTTATACTTTGTTTTATGTTTGGTATGAATGTGTTGTTTGGTTTTTTAAATAATGATAGGGTTCTATATGTTTTTTAATATTAGATTTGTTCTACTATAATATTGTTTTTATTATTGTTGTGAGCCGCCCCGAGTCTTCGGAGAGGGGCAGCATACAAATCTAATAAATTATTATTATTATTATTATTATTATTATTATTATTATTATTATTATTATTAATTATCTTGGTTTTCCAGAGCTCGTCTTGATAAGCAAGCTAGATTTTTCTAGATTGCTTTAGGGTAGTGATGGCGAACCTTTTTTTTGTGGGCCAAAAGGGGGTGTGCATGTGCCCCCCCATGCACTCATCTTCTGCACATGCACACACACACACACACACACACCATGCACATTCTTCCCCTGCGCTGCCCCCCGTGCAGGCGAAAACGGCCGAATGGGCCAACCGGAAGTTTCTTCCCAAACTTCTGGTTGGGCCATTTTCTCTGTCCCGAGGCTTTGGGAGGCTTCCCTGAAACTTGGGGAGAGTGAAAACAAGGCTAAGAATCAGCTGGCCAGGGCACACATGCACACTGGAGTTAGTTAGTTAGTTAGTTAGTTAGTTACTTCGTTAGTTACTTCGTTAGTTACTTAGTTATTTTATTTTATTTTATTTTATTTATTTTATTATTTTATTATTTTATTTTATTTTATTTTATTTTATTTTATTTCATTTCATTTCATTTCATTTTTTATTTTTTATTTATTATTTTTTAATTTTTTTATTTTATTTTATTTTATTTTATTTTATTTTATTTTATTTTATTTTATTTTATTTTATTTTATTTTATTTTATTTTATTTTATTTTATTTTATTTTATTTTATTTTATTTTATTTTATTTTATTTTATTTTATTTTACTTTACTTTACTTTATTTAGCTAGTTAGCTAGTTAGCTAGTTAGCTAGTTAGCTAGTTAGCTAGTTAGCTAGTTAGCTAGTTAGCTAGTTAGCTAGTTAGCTAGTTAGCTAGTTAGCTAGTTACAACAATAATATAAATACAAATACAAATAAATACAGAACAATAAGAAGAAGTCGAATATAGTATCTGAAACTATAAACCCCCATAATAAAAAAACACATTAATTATAAAACCATCATAATCACGTGCATATATACCATTCATGCAGTTTGGCCTTATCAGTTGTTAGTTCAGAGCCCCCCAGGCCCCCCAGGGTTTCGTGGCCTTACGGAAGGCCAGCAGGATGGGCGCAGCACAGACATCAGGGGGTAGTTGGTTCCATAGGTCTGGGGTGGCCACAGAGTTGACAAATGGCAATGTCTCGCCTGTCCTCTAATATGGCTTTGCGTGCCACCTGTGACACACGTGCGATAGGTTTTCCATCACGGCTTTAGAGGGTGTCTTAAGCATCAGATCAGTGCTAAGCCTTTGAGAATCCTTCCTTTGTCCTTCTTTGGCCACACATATTGAGTAGTGAAATGGTTTCCCATGCAAATATGCACCAAAGACAAATTCCAAATTCCAATCACACTTGGCCAACAAAGAATTCTATTCTATTCTATTCTATTCTATTCTATTCTATTATTATTATTATTATTATTATTATTATTATTATTATTATTATTATTATTATTATTAATTGGATTTGTATGCCGCCCCTCTCCATAGACTCGGGGCAGCTAACAACAATAATATAAAACATCATGTAAATCCAATATCAAAACTAATATTAAAACAATTAAAAAACCCTTATTTGTAAAACCAAACATACATACAAACAAACATACCATGCATAAATTGTAAAGTCCTAGGGGGAAAGAATATCTCAGTTCCCCCATGCCTGACGGCAGAGGTGGGTTTTAAGGAGCTTACGGAAGGCAAGGAGGGTGGGGGCAATTCTAATCTCCGGGGGGAGTTGGTATGCTATGCCAGCGTTTCCCAACCGGTGTGCCGCGGCACACTGGTGTGCCACGACACACCGTCAGGTGTGCCGCGGCGAGAGGCGGCGGAGGAGAGTGGGCGGATCGGGCGGGCAATGGGGCAGGGGGGAGAAGCCAGGGGCGCGTTTGGCCGGGAGTCCGGGACTGTGTGGCTTTGCGCCATGAAGAGAAAACGGCCGACTTTTCCCTGCTGCCGTTTTCTCTTCAGTGCACAAAGCCACACAGTCCCGGACTCCTCGCCCCAAGGCAGGAGGCGGCGGCGGAGGAGAGTGGGCGGGCAATGGGGCAGGGCGGAGAAGCCAGAGGCGCGTTTGGCCGGAGGCACCGTGGGGAGGCAGGGGCAGGGAGGTGCGGCAGTAGGACTAAAGGGAGCCGCGGCTGCCCCTGCCTCCCCACGGTGGCAATGGCATTGGGAGTGCTAATAGCGGCGGCGGCGGGAATAGGGGGGGGCTGCAAGTGGAAGCCTCAGCCCTGGAGCCCCCTCGCACCCATGGCTTCTCATCGATGCCTCTGCCTGCCCGATCCGCGGGAGTGCTAATAGCGGTGGCGGCGGCGGGAATAGCGGGGGGGGCTCCTGCCCGCCGCTGCTATTAGCACTCCAGCGGATCGGGCAGGCAGAGACATCGACGAGAAGCCATGGGCGCGAGGGGGCTCCAGGGCTGAGGCTTCCACTTGTGGCTGTCCCCGCCAGCCCGATCCTTCCTTCTCTCAAGCTTTTTTGGGGTGCGGCTTCTTCCACAGCGGTGGCTGCAGCGGCGCTGGTGATCCGGCCGCTAGCCGCTCCAAGCGCTGTGGGAACGCCCACCCCTCTCACAGTCCTGTCCCGGGCTGTCAGTAAAGGGGCTGCTTGCTCGGAACATTCAAACTAAGGGAAACCTTCGCTGGCCTCCACAGAGAAGAAAGGAAGAGAGAGAACGAGAGAGAGCAACAGAGAGAGAGAGAGAGAGTGATAAAGAACAAGAGAGAGAAAGCATGAAAGAGAGAGAAAGAAAATAAGAGAGAACAAGAGAGAGAGAGACTAAGAGAGAGAGAAAGAAAAGAGAGAGAGAGAGAAAATAAGAGAATGAGAGAGAGCAACAGAGAGAGAGAAAGAACAAGAAAAAGCACGAGAGAAGAAAAGCAAGAGAGAAAAAGAGATAGCAAGAGATACTGAAAGAAAGCAAGAGAGAGAGAGAAAAAAAGATAGCAAGAGAGACAGGAAGAGGAAAGGAGAGAGAGAGAGAAATGAGAACAAAAAGGGGAGGAGAAATGAGAAAATGATTGAGGCAGAGAATGAGAGGAGAGAGAAACAAGAGAGAGAGAGAGGTGATTCTTGAAGCATATGGTAAAAAGCACCCAAATAATAAGAAAAAAACCCCAGCCCTCACCTGTTTTTGAAAAGAATAAAAGAGAATTAAACCCCAGCCCTCACCTGGTTTTGGAAATGGTTGGAGTGTGTATACATACACACACATAACGGGGGGAGAGAGACAGGGATGGAAAAAGAGGAGAAGTGAAAGGGAGAAGGAATGAGGGAAAAAGGGAGGAAGAGAGAGAAATGAGAAACATGAGAGAGAAAAGGGGGAAAGACAGGAGAAGTACCCATAAATGAGACAGCGGTATAAATTTCAGGAGGGATGATTGATGATTGACTGTATTTATAAGGGGATGTTACATGGGATTATATATATGAGGGGGTTATTTATTTATGTATGTATGTATGTATGTATGTATGTATGTATGTATGTATGTATGTATGTATGTATGTATTTATTTATTTATTTATTTATTTATTTATTTATTTATTAGATTTGTGTCATTTTGGTTGGTGGTGTGCCCCAGGATTTTGTAAATGTAAAAAGTGTGCCGCGGCTCAAAAAAGGTTGAAAATCACTGTGCTATGCTATGCTATTCTATTGTATTCTATACTATCCCACCCTACCCTACCCTACCCTGTTCTGTTCTTTCTGTCCTGTCCTGTCCTGTCCTGTCCTGTCCTACCCTACCCTACCCTACCCTACCCTACCCTACCCTACCCTACTCTACTCTACTCTATTCTACTCTATCAGGCCATTACCATATCTTTCATTACCTGTGTAATTAAAAAAACAACACTTTGCTCCCCCAACTTGCTTTATCACTGACATTTCTAGCATTTGAAAAGCTTGTCCTTAATTCTCATACAACATGGCCGACAGGGATGAGAGAATAATTAAGAATAGATGATGCAGTATTCCCTATTTTCTTTCTCTCCCTCTCTCTCCGCCATCCCCAATGCCTTTATATACCCTTCTCTCCTTTCTTTATATGAGCTATAAATATACAGAAATGGAATCTATCTACACTAAAATAAACAAATAAAACAAATGCTTTCAGCTGCAAATAATTCTTGCTCCTGGCAATGTATTGCCCAGATAGAAAAATCAATATTGAAAAATAGACTCAGCAAAAACAAATTAACTGTAGTAGTGGCTTGGACTTGTTCTGCAAACTTTTATTCTGATCTTTAAAATTCCCCGAAGGTATTCCACTTACAGCAGGCACAAAGAAAGGAAGAGAGGGGAAATAATAGACAGAAAAGAGGGGAAATAATAGACAGAAAAAATAAGTTTAACATGGGCTTGCTATTAATTCTCCATAAAATGATTTTTTTTAATAAAAAAAATGTTATTGCTGATGCCTGTATGGAAAATCGTATGTTGTCACTGCATCAGAAAGCTATTTTGTCACTGGAGACATGACTTTTCATTTATTGCTAATATTACACAACAGGAGACTATTAATAGTAACCCTCACATTTGTGTTTACTCCTTTTCTCTATCTTTGCTGTAATGAATTGTGGTAGACATCAAAGCCTTTCTGTTTTCCTTGTAATAGGAGGAAGCCTGAATATTATCCTTAAAAGGGAAAACACAATTTCTTGAAACTTTCTTTCACCTTCTAAAATATCACTGTCAGATATAGAAAAGATCCTGAGGGAAGTAGTATGGAGGACAGGGGTGGGTTCTAACCTATCTTGCTGCTGGTTTGCTTACTCTCACACTGCATGGCAGTGCCTCATGGGTGCACACACACTTTGCGCATGTGCATGAACAGTGGCAAAAAAATCCAAACCCAAAAAAAAGAGCTAAAAAACAAGATGGCTATTGCATGCACAGCGCTAGAAACTCAGATTCTGAGCACGCTCAGAATATTTTTTTTTTTAAAGGTGGCAGTGTCCACGGACCGGTTCCAGCTGAACCACTTCCATGACATCATTGTGATGTCATCAGTGGGTCACTACTGATTCCCGTGAACTGGTCCGAACCAAGAGGAACCCACCTCTGATGGAGGACTATTGTGTCTGGGAGTATGAAGACATGGAAAGAAAGCCATTTGCTTGCTTGCTGTCTGTCTGTCTGTCTGTCTGTCTGTCTGTCTGTCTGTCTGTCTGTCTGTCTGTCATCTATCTATCTATCATCTATCTATCTATCTATCTATCTATCTATCTATTTATCTATCATCATCTATCTATCTATCTATCTATCTATCTATCATCTATCCATCTATCTATCATCTATCCATCTATCTATCATCTATCTATCTATCATCTATCTATCTATCTATCTATCATCTATCTATTTATCTATCTATCATCTATCTATCTATCTATCTATCATCTATCTATCTATCTATCTATCTATTTATCTATCATCATCTATCTATCTATCATCTATCCATCTTGCTATCATCTATCTATCTATCTATCTATCTATCTATCTATCTATCATCTATCTATCTATCTATCTATCATCATCTATCTATCTATCTATCTATCTATCTATCTATCTATCTATCTATCATCTATCTATCTATCATCTATCTATCTATCTATCTATCTATCTATCTATCTATCTATCTATCTATCTATCATCTATCTATTATCTATCTATCTATCTATCTATCTATCTAGCATCTTCATCATCATCATCATTATTATTATTATTATCTATCTATCTATCTATCTATCTATCTATCTATCTATCTATCTATCTATCTATCTATCATCTATTTATCTATTGAGTTGAGTTGAAAGGGACCTTACAGGTCATCTAGGCCAACCCTCTTCTCAAGCAGGAGACTCTACACCACCCCATTTGTTAAAGTATGTACTGGAGAGGATGGATGATGACACACACAAGGAAGTTTTGGGATCCTTGGTGTCCTCTGAGCTTAGTTAATTTCTTGCAAACCTTTCATTACCAAACTGGGTAACATCATCAGTGCTAGAAAGGAATAGGGTTTGTTCTCTTTTTGTATATTTAGTGGCTTGCCTTGTTAGTGTTGGTGGGAGTGTTCTTGCTGTCTTCGATTAGACAGTTGTTTACTTTTAGATTGTTTGTCTGCATTGGTAGTTTCTTAATTGGTTCAACCTTGAATCACAAATAGTCTCTTCTATCAATACAAGCAATATTGTACATCAATCTTTTCCAACCAGGTACCGTCAATATGTATCATATCAACAGGGGAAGGTTCTAATTTTTTTTTAAAAAAATTACCCTATTCTTGTGTGTGTGGCTTATTTTATGGGCGTGGCTTGGAGATCAGGTGGCTGGGTGGGCATGGCTAACTTGTAAAATGTGGTAAAACTCACTTAACAATGCTATTGCTTAGCAACTAAAATTTTGGGCTCAATTGTGGTCATAAGTTTTTCTTTCTTTGTTTCACTTTGTTTCTTCCTTTGTTTCTCTTTGTTTGTTTGTTTCTTTCTTTCTTTCTCTCTTTCCTTCCTTCCTTCCTTCTTGCTTGCTTCTTTTTTATTTCTTCCTTCCTTCCTTCTTTTTCTTTCTTCCTTTCCTTTCCTTCTGTCCTTTCATTTTTTCCTCCTTTTTCCTTTCCTCCTCCCTCCCTCTCTTTCTTTCTTTCTTTCTTTCCTTCCTTCTTTCTTTTTTCTTTTTCTTTTTCCCTTTCCACCTTTCCTTTCCCTTTCCTCTCCTTCCCTTCCCTTTTTCCTTTCATTTCTCCTCCTCTTTTTCTTTCCTCCTCTCTCCCTCCCTCCGTCCATCCATTCCTTCCTTTCTCTTCTCGGCGGCGGGAGAAGAAAGAAAGTGCTCTGGGACTGGGAGACCAGGCAGCCCGGCCTAGCAGGAGCATGTCCCTTGTCATGTGCTGTCCTGGAGCACTGTTGCTGTCACCTCTCGCCTTCCTGGCTTCAGCTCCCGGACCAGCAAAGAATACTCTACTCTTCCACTCACAATAGAACCAGGCTTGAAATTTTGGGCCTGGAAAATCTGGAACTGCATCCCCAGCGCTCTGATCTAAGCATAGTACACAAAATTGTCTGCTACAATGCCTACTGATTAGAATTAGCCCCTGATTTAATCAAGTTCAGTTGTAATTGACCAACCCATCAATGAAATCTGTTAAAGGCTTTCATTTCTTGAGACTATTTGCATATCTAGTATAGTCAGAAGTATAATAGGCTTGGGGAAGCCGTAGGATACCAACCATAAAAAAGAGCAGAAAAGTTCATTTAGAGCGCTATAGGAACACAAAGCAATAAAGCTAATTTATCTCCAAAACATCAACTTCCTTCCCTCTCAATTGGCCATGTGGGCATGATAAAAGACAATAGTTTTTAACATTAAATATTAAGTAAAGACAGATATGAAATGAAAGGAAGTTTTCCCTATGATCTAATTTATGCCCTTTATCGCATCTGTGGTTTATACAACATGCAGGGAAAGGAAGTCCAGCTACAAGACAAAAGGAGAATACACTAAAACAAAAGTATATGAAGTATTACCAGCAGTGGGGAAATTGCATAGATTAGCATCATAAATAATATCAAATTAAGGCACTGTGAAATGATTTATCATTCTATTGTTAACCCTGTGATTGTGTTTTCATGAACTACAAGCTGCAAAGACATTAGAAATAGCATAGTTAAGAAGTTTCCTAATTCATGTTTTATCCAGCCCTTTTTAATGTTTATGGCTGGCATTACTAATAATGGAAAAAAAACCAAAATTTTAACCATAATGCCCAGCCGGCGACTTAACGCTGACCAGAATTTGCGGCAGTGCCAGGGAAATGCGGCCCTCGGCCTCAGCCGCCATTTTGAGTGGCCAGGATCTCGCTAGATTTTGCGAGATCCCGGCCATGCCTTGTCATCGGTGCTCGCCAATGACGTTGCCGGGGCGGAGCCTGCCAGCCCTATATAAAGGGCTGTGCAGGCTCGGGGCCTCCTTTTTGCCCCGGACAACGAGCAGGGGAACACCCGCCCGCCCTCCCTATCTTTCAGTGTGCTACAAGGGTCGCCCTTATGGGGCCGAATAGGAATTTTTGGCGGTCTCGGTATTTTCTGCGACCGTTTTTTTTGACTATTCCACACTGCGATGCGGGACGGATGGTTAGGGGATGCTCCGCTCCCCGATTAGTTTTAATTGACTTACCTCTGGTCATTGGGTTGGCAAGTTAGGGGCGGAAATTGGGAGGTGTTTAGCAACTGCGTGTTCTCCATTGGGCATCTTTGGGGATGATTGGCAGACTCTCTCCAAGGGCTCATGGTGCCTTTTAAATCGACCTGAGCAATTGGGGAGGACCTGCCTCTGGGTCTCGCCCATTCCAATCCCCTTTCAGGGATTGGACGGCGAGACCTCCCACATGCATGGCATGGCTGGGATCCAGGTGAGGGTGCGGGCCCTTCACCTGGATCAGCATGGAGCTACGCCCTAAGTTGCCACGGAAGTTTTTATTACATCATTTCTGCCCCGGAAGTAATTCAGTTGACCTCTGCGGGTCCATGTTAGGTTGAATTAAATTAATTTTTAATTTAATTAATAAAAATGACCCAGTTTTAAATCCAGCTCTGTGTCCGCATTGTTATTCCGCCTCTGCTGCAAACTATCTACTGTTGATCTCACCCCATTCCTAAGAGATCTGTAAGGTGCATACATAAGCAGACCAAAATGCTAACCTTTCCTGTCCTAATATTCCCTTTTATTCATAACTATCTTACGTATTCATAATCATATTTATACATTTCATGTATTCACAATCATGTTTATAATTTTATTTTCAATCTTATACATGCTTGACAAATAAATGAACTAAACTAAAGATCTAGTAAAAAGGTCAGCACCAAGCAATCATAGGCCAATTACATGCTTACCAACAAATTTCCAGATTGCTAACGGACGTCATAGCTGATGGAATCCAAAATATCTTCTTGAAAACAAGTTTTTTCTACTTGGGCAGAATGGAAACCACCCAAAGGATAGAGGAACAAAAGATCAACTCCTAATTGACAAGATGGCTTTGGAAAACTGAAAGAGAAGGAAGTCCAAACTGAATATAGCTTGGATTGATTACAAGAAGGCATTTGATTCTCTGCCATCCGACTAGATAATCAAGTGCTTAGAAATAAGAGAAGTTGGTAGAAAAATCGGAAGCTTTGTGCAAAGGTCAATAGCCACAAGGGAAGACACAATTGCTGGTAAATGGTGAGAAACTGGGAGAAGTTCAGAGCTGTTCTTATTGGGAATTTTCAAAAAGGAATACAGCAAGGGGAAAAAAGTATCTGATATTGCACATAACGACCACAGCTAGGATCGCCTTTGTCCAATTTTGGAAAAAATACTGGGATACCTCCAGAAAAGGCAATAATAAACAAAATCTATGATTGCTCTGAGATGGATAAACTTACATTGGAATTAGCCTACTGTATTCTATTGTTCTTTTTATATGTTGTAAGCTGGCCCAAGTCCTCGGTGATGGGTGGCATATAAATCAATCAACCAACCAACCAACCAACCAACCAAACAAACAAACAAACAAACAAACAAACAAACAAACAAACAAACAAACAAACAAACAAACAAACATACATTTAAAAAAAAGCTCACAAGATTCACTGCAAATTGAAGTAAAAGTACTATGGCAAAAGAAAGCTAAATAAGTATGTTTTGGTATTGCCTTAGGTGCAATACCAAAACATCTGGAGTACCAGTTGTATACTATCAGCATTGACAAAATTATCATCTGTCAATTACAAAAGGCAGCTTTACTTGGCACAGCTTACATCCTGCAATGTAAGCTGTGCCAAGTAATATATCAATCCTTTGATATTATTTAACAATAACATCTGTCTCTCCCAGGTCCTTGGGAAATACTGAATAGATGGACTAAAATGCTTCATCCTGTTTGAACATCTGCCTGGTTGTGCAACCCACCATAATAATAATAATATTTTATTTTATTTATTTATATTTTACATTGCTTAACTGCCCATCTCCCTTAAAGAAGGGTTATATGCAGGCATAAAATTACTGGTCTCTTTTGGGGAAAAGAGAAAATGTAGTGCTTTTTGAAAATGTATGAAGCATTTTTTTTTAAATAGAGAAAAAATGTCCTCCACAGTACAGTGTGGAGTCCCTGGAAAAGATTTGGATTAGATTCTTTATTTTTTTTTAGAACTTCCTTTATATATCACTTTTTTTTTCAAACTTCACCAAATTTAGGTATGTGAAGGCTTCCACTGTTGAGAGCCATTCTGGGATTTTCAAATACATTTTAGGGTTTCTTTGATTGTTTTCATACAGGTATTAGTGAGTTTCTTGTGATGGCGAACCTTTTTTTCCCTTGGGTGCCTAAAGTGTGTTTATGTATGCATGTGCAATAGTATCCACAGACATGTGCCCCCTGCACATGCGTGCACAAGCCCCCCCCCCCCAATGAAAGATAAACATTAGCTGGGTATTTATCTCTTCACGGTCTATTGGACTGAAAATCCAAACCCATTCCCAGTAAGGGCAAACAATTTTTCATCTTTATTCACATCATTCCAGCCTTCTTTGGGTCACAGTTAGCCTCATGTACAAAACCATTGATTTGCAAAGCACTTGTATGATTCATTATGGAAAGGCTGTCATAAACCTTTTTTTAAAAAAAAAGTAAATAAATAAATAAAAGGAACAAAAGACTACTACGTCAGAGAGCCTGTGAGATCTTTTGAAGAACATTTCTTATCAGCTGGAAATTCTTTTTAAGTTCCTGGGAGAATCCCCACCTGAGCAGAAACTCATCAAATTCCTTTCAAATTTCTCTGCAGGCGAAAAAATAACGGTGGCAGCTCTACAGATGCTCTGTGGGCAATTACCATGCCTTTCCTAAAGATTGCAGCCCTCACTTGTTAATATTCCAGTTCGTTTGCAGGACAAGATTCTTTACGAAGATTGGAGCAGACGAGTCGGATAGGGAATCGAAGGCAGTAGCTGATACAACAGAGCTGATACAACACATCCTGAGTTAGTAACGAGAGAATAAATGTAAATATCCAGCCAACCAGGAGAAGAAAGAGACCCTTGTGCTGTATTTTTGATGTTGCTGAGGCACAATTGACTTTGGTTGTTCAGGACCAATATATATCTGATGTCAATGGAGGACTTCCTATTCACTCCAAGGAGGAATCTGAAGTACGCTATTTGCAAATCTGCCCATAAAAAAGACGGATGTTTATTATTCATATATGTTTTTTTACTGTTACATTCTCAGACTGAAGCACATAGGCTTCAGTCAGGTCCTCCATTCTGGAGGGAAAAAACTGACTGCTGGTTGGCTAGACACGTGATGGTGAACCTATGGCATGTGTGCCACAGGTAGTAAATAAAGCCATATCTGAGGGCACGTGAGGCATTGCCCTATGTCAGCTCCAGTGTGCATGGCCAGCTGATTTTCAGTCTTCCATAGGGTGGGGAGAGGCATTTTTGCCCTCCCTGGGCTTCAGAAAAGCCTCAAGAGCCTGTGAATGGGAAAAAATGGACCCAATGGGCTCACCAGACCTCTGGAGGCTTCAGTGAGGCCTGTGCACAGGTGCGGTATGGGCATATGTATGTGGGTTATTGCGTATTTATTTATTTATTTATTTATTTACTTACTTACTTACTTACTTACTTACTTACTTACTTACTTACTTACTTACTTACTTACTTATTTATTAGATTTGTATGCTGCCCCTCTCCATAGACTTGGGGCGGCTAACAACAGAAAAAGACAATATGAACAAATCTGATATTAAAAGTAATGTAAAAAACCCCAGTTTAAGAAAGCAATCATACATACATACATACCATGCATAAATTTCATAAGCCTAGGGGAAGGGAATATCTCAGTTCCCCCATGCCTGATGACAGAGGTGGGTTTTAAGTAGCTTATGAAAGGCAAGGAGGGTGGGGGCAACTCTGATATCTGGGGGGAGTTGGTTCCAGAGGGTCGGGGCCGCCACAGAGAAGGCTCTTCCCCTGGGTCCCGCCAAACGACATTGTTTAGTCGACGGGACCCGGAGAAGGCCAACTCTGTGGGACCTAACTGGTCGTGGGATTCGTGCGGCAGAAGTTGGTCCCGAAGATATTCTGGCACCTGAGGGGAAAAAAAAAGGTTCACCATAACTGGGCTAGACTTTTTGGCAGCTCCCTATAAAATGGCCGCCTGTCAGTCAGAGCCTTTGCTGGGCTGTAAATAGTTGCCAAATAAAGAGCTGTTGTTTTGAAGCCACTTCGATCTGCTTCTTCCATTCACCCATCTAGAATCACCGAGAATGGATAACATCACTTTCATATGAGAAACTCAGTAATAATTGTTATATATCACAACTGGAACTCTGAAATAGCTCTTATTTGACTTAAGAAGGAACTACAGAACAGACACGAACTAGAACTGAACAGCAAAGCAGACACTGGAATAAAACGCCTCAGCAGTGCCTGACAGCTCTTATAAATAGCTGTCAGGCACGGCAGCCAATCAGGGCTCCAGAAACTCCCGCTCCTGGAACTGGCCAATCAGGAGTAACCCCGGCTATTGCTAAGGTTGCTAAGGCTATTGCTAATGGCTCCATAAGACGTTTTTAGCTGGGACCCACAGACCACAAGAGCAGCCAAAGAGTTATTGTTCTGAAACTAACAAAAGATGTGAATACTTGCTGACAACATTTTTTTAAAAAATGCTAGTTCTTGGATGGTAATTTTTCTCACAAAATCCAAGTACCATCAAGCAAAGGTTAAGCATTTTGATACACATAGCTCTTCTGTTCTGAAGCCTGCCATTATCTGAAATGTAGTTATTGTTGCTTGTTGTATATTCCACTTAATTAGCATGCCAAGTCTAAAGCCAAGGCTACATAGGCAACTGGGATCAACCTTATTTTTGGCTAGAGATTCTTTGTTTGGTAGAATGATTGATTCTGTTTGATAGTTCAATTAAACATTCAGGAAGCATAATTTTGTGACTCGTTTATGAAGTCCCATTTTTTTTAGATGAAATCTCTGAATCTCTCCTGTAAGATAATTAAAATTTTGCTACCCGACTGATGAATTGAAGCTACGCAACGTTAAATCTTTCTTTAGTGGGAAAGTTCTTTGTTGACATGTGATATGTTTAATCTGTAATACTTGCATCCTATTACACATGCACAAAAGCGTCAAAGAACTCTCCATCTCTGCTTCTACAGCTGAGCATTAATTTTATTAAAGCAAATTGATTGCAAGCTAGTTTACATTTAAGGCAGCAGGGGTCATAAATTTTATTGTGATTGGAATATATGTTCTAACAAAACCAAGCAAAATCCACCTGCTGTGTTGAGCATATGAGTTATTAAGTGTGCTTGCTATATCTCAATTGCTGTCCATAAAATAATATATGTTAAGTATGGCTGTATTTTAAAAGTTGCAATTAAAAGGAAATCCTACATTGCAATTTGCAGAAGTCTGCAGATGGCATGTAAATGGACATCTGGAACAACGTTACTTAAATCTTCCATACATTTTGGAGTATGTTCACTATATAGGGGAGTATAGTGCAGTCTCAAGCTGCTATTATTCCTTTCTTAACAATTCAGGGTTGCTAGCCTATATTGCTTATAAAATTTAGGTAAATATTTAGCAGCTCCATAAATGGTAAAGAGTGGACAATATTGTCTGTAATCTTGTAATTTTAGTCTTTTCTAATCATCATTTAAATTCATTTTCTTTTTATTTTCTATCTGGTTTCAGGTAATTAAACACATTATATAGCAGAGCAGAGCATAACATAACAACACTAACACCTCAATCTATAGAGGGAAATAAGCCAGCTAGCCTATCTGAGGATTGAAGACCAGAAGACACATATCAAAAAATCTCTATCTCCGGTTTCATTTTGCTGGCTAAAGGCAACAAGAACAGTGGTTCTCAACTTGGGGGTTGGGACCCATTTGGAGGTTGAATGACCATTTCACAGGGGTCACCTAATGTTCTGTCGGGCTCTCTGGTAGACTCCTCCCGAAAATTCACAGGTACAAATTTCAGACACACACACGTTTGAAAATTCAAAACAATGTTCTTTATAATGAAAATTCACTTAAACCAAGCCCTCTTTTTGTATAGCAAAGAGCACGTGTCTCCAAACAAACTGGTAATTTGTACAAGTCCCTTATCAGTTCTGTGATACTTAGCTTGCGGCTGTGAGGCAATTCACAGTCCTTCTTCTTTCACAAAGTGAAACACACTTTGCTCTGGTTTAGTTTCAAAGCGGGGAAAAATCAGCACACAAAGGTCAAAGTCAGCAAAGCAGGCACAAAACACAATGATCAGATAATCCTCCACAATGGCCAAACCCACAGGCTGCTCTTTATAGCAGCCTCACTAATTACCACAGCCCCACCCAACCACAGGTGGCCTCATTTTCTTCGATAATAATCTCTCAGTTGTTGTTGCCTATGCATCGCTCTCCGCATGCTTGGCTGTATCATTAACTCTTGTTCTGAATCCAAGGAGGAGCTAGATAATTGATCTCCTTCTGAGCTGTCTGCCACACTCTCCTCCTCCCTGTCACTCATGTCTTCTTGGTCAGCAGATTCCACCGGGGGGCAAAACAGGCCTGCAGCATGTGGATGTCTCCCCCACATCCACAATCCTTGGGGCAGGAGCTGGGCCAGAACTAACCACGACACCTAAGAGTATGGAAAAGACAAATTTCCCATGGCGTTAGGAACTAAGGCCTCTATTCTGGTGCCTTGGAACATATTTTTACAATCCGACCAATCAGGCGTTTACAGTGGGTGTGTCCCTCTGACCTTCCTGCCAATCAGCTTAAATTTCTGTTGGGAGAATTGGCCCTAGACTTATGGTTGGGAGTCACCACAACACGAGGAATTGTATTAAGGAGTCTTGGACTTTACTGAAATTTGATTTTTTAAAAAAGAATGTTTTGATTATATTCTTAGACAATGTTTTGAAATTGAATTTTGCAATACAGTGCAGTTCATGAATGCATGCATGTGCACACATGCACAAACCCACATGTGTGAGCCAACAATGTGCAGCAGCAGCTAAAAAAGCCAACACAATCCTAAGCTGCATCAACAGGGGAATATACTCCAAGACCAGGGAAGTCTTAATACCACTCTACTACGCCCTGGTCTGACCACACTTGGAGTATTGTATTCAGTTCTGGTCACCACACTTCAAAAGAGACATTGAAACTCTGGAGAAGGTGCGAAAAAGAGCAACCAAGATGATTAAGGGACTGGAAACCAAGACTTACGAAGAGAGACTGAGGGAACTGGGCATGGATAGCCTAGAGAAAAGGAGGGCCAGAGCGGACATGATAGCTATCTACAAGTATACGAGGGGATGTCACAGAGAGGAGGGGATCACTTTATTCTTCAGGGCACCAGAGGGCCGGACAAGGAACAACGGCTGGAAGCTGACCAAGGACAGATTCAACATGGAGATAAGGAGGAACTTCCTGGCGGTCAGAGCGATCAACCAATGGAACAACCTACCAGCGGACGTTGTGAACTCCAACACTCTGGACATTTTAAAGAGAAGATTAAACTGCCACTTGACTGGTGTACTATAGGGTTCCTGCTTGGGCAGGGGGTTGAATTTGATGGCCGTCATGGTCCCTTTCAACTCTAACAATAAATAAATAAATAAATGTTGCACCATGATTACAATAGCAATAGCACTTAGACTTATGCACCGTTCCATAGTGCTTTACAGCACTCTTCAAGCCAGCATACTGCCCACAACAATGAGGATCTTCATTTTAACAACTTTGGAAGGATGGAAGGCTGAGTCGACCCTGAGCCGGCCAGGACTGAACTCCTGGTAGAGGGCAGAGTTAGCCTGCAATACTGCATTCTAACCACTGTGCCCCCACAGCAGCACTTTCAATGTAGTTCATAAATTCATTGCTTTGCATCTAATTTTTTTTCTCCTTCTTGATACTGTGAAATTTCCATTAACAGCATGCTGAGAGAACAAGGGATGGGCTTTCTGTAATTTTACAGTTTCTCATTTCTTAACCATCAGGCAAACACCACTGGTTCCATGATTAATTTGGTGTCTTTAACAAAGCTTATCTCCCTAGAGACAGACCAATAAATTATTTACAGTATGATACATTTTGCACAGATGAGAAATATGTCTTTTTGATGGCTCTAAATACAAGCAGGATTTAACAGTTTCTGGAAATGAGGGGCTGAAGTGAAGTCTTATTTTAAAAGCGTTAGCCTGTTTCAAAGCATATATTTTGGTTAAGAGACAATATTCTTTCTATAATGCCGTTTTAGAAACATAGAAACATAGAAGTCTGACGGCAGAAAAAGACCTTATGGTCCATCTAGTCTGCCCTTATACTATTTTCTGTATTTTATCTTAGGATGGATATATGTTTATCCCAGGCATGTTTAAATTCAGTTACTGTGGATTTATCTACCACGTCTGCTGGAAGTTTGTTCCAAGGATCTACTACTCTTTCAGTAAAATAATATTTTCTCATGTTGCTTTTGATCTTTCCCCCAACTAACTTCAGATTGTGTCCCCTTGTTCTTGTGTTCACTTTCCTATTAAAAACACTTCCCTCCTGGACCTTATTTAACCCTTTAATATATTTAAATGTTTCGATCATGTCCCCCCTTTTCCTTCTGTCCTCCAGACTATACAGATTGAGTTCATTAAGTCTTTCCTGATACATTTTATGCTTAAGACCTTCCACCCTTCTTGTAGCCCGTCTTTGGACCCGTTCAATTTTGTCAATATCTTTTTGTAGGTGAGGTCTCCAGAACTGAACACAGTATTCCAAATGTGGTCTCACCAGCATTCTATATAGCGGGATCATAATCTCCCTCTTCCTGCTTGTTATACCTCTAGCTATGCAGCCAAGCATCCTACTTGCTTTCCCTACCGCCTGACTGCACTGTTCACCCATTTTGAGACTGTCTGAAATCACTACCCCTAAATCCTTTTCTTTTGAAGTATTTGCTAACACAGAACTGCCAATACAATACTCAGATTGAGGATTCCTTTTCCCCAAGTGCAGCCCTTCTAAATTACAAAACAATTTTGATCAGCATTGTATTTGTTTACTAAGAGATACAATGAGATCTGAGTTCAAATTTCTCAGAATGTTTTTTGGGGAAAAAAATGCTGATATGCTTCTTTGGACTCATTGATTTAATATTCTATAGAAAAATATATGCTATTGATAAAAGTCTCAACCTATGGTTTTATTTTTAGATTTCTTCCCCAGATGTATGCCAGGGGTTTTCATTTTTTTCCCCTGGAGAACCAGTTTGTTAAAAATTCAAGCAAACAGAATAATTAGTGATGGGCGAACCCAATGGTGTTCGGGTTCGGCAAGTTCGGCCGAATTTTACACAAAATTCAGCTGAACCCGAACCGAACCCAAACTTGAACTCGAACGGGGAATCCGTCCCATAAAAAGAGATTCCGGGGCGGAGCTTTGACGTCACCGGAAGGTTGCTAAGGATGCCAAAGTGACTACTTCCTGGATTCCATGGAATCCAGGAAGTGATCACCTTGGCGTACTTAGCAACCTGCCGGTGACGTCAAAGCTCCGAACGCCGAACACGACCCCAAACTTTGCCCGAACTTTGGAAAAATTTCGGGTTCATGTTCGGCATACCGAACACCACAAAATTCGGTACGGACCCTAATTGTGCAGGTTCAGTTCGCCCATCACTAAGAATAATTCGACAACCTTCTGAATAAGAGAATAAAGGCACCAGGCTAGAATACAGGGGACACTGAGTTCAAGTCTTGACTTAGCCATGAAAACCAGATGTGTCATTCTTTCTCAGCCCAATTCACCTCACATGGTTGTTGTGGGAAAATAGGAGGAAAAGGGTATGTGGGATAAATTTGCCACTGTGAATTATTTGTAAAAATAATAAAGGCAGAATACAATTGAATAAGTAAAAATAAGAGCCATGGGCTTATGAATGTCAGCGAACAAGTGTTATACTTTCTGTGGTATCTTAGTGCTTAAGAGAAAAATAAAATATTTCAGCACAATACTGGGAATACAAATAAGCTGAGAGAAATTCTCCTCGGGGATTAAATCTGAATTAATCTGTTAACAAAATAGATGAATGTACAGATTAGGTAAAACTGCAAGCAAGCCAAAATTTAATTTAATTTAATTTAATTTATGAAATTTATAAACCGCCCAACTCCTTCCAGATTCAGATGTATTCAAAATGCCTACAATGAAATTTTATGTGAACTCTAAACAAAAACTATTATGGAAAAGGGATAAACCAAGTTTATACAAGGAAAAAATGAGACACTGAAGCAAAAATGAGCAGACTCACCAAAAAGGCATGAGAAAGTGAAGGAAATAAGCCATGAACAGAAAGTCTTATCCTCAGAAAACTATTAGACAATTTCTCTACCACTGGGAGAAACTGAGTGAAATGTTTCCTCAAATCTCTTGCCGCTAAATATAGTGGGAGTTTCATTTGCTGATTGTTTTCTTAAAAACATTTCTTTTAAAGAAGCGAATAGAATTCTTTATTGGCCAAGGATGATTGGACACACAAGGAAATTGTCTTAGGTATATATGCTCTCAGTGTGCATAAGGAGATACATTCATCAAGAATAAAAAAGATACAGCACTTAGTCAAGGTTATCAATAAGCTATCAAATCGTACTAGGAAACAAATTAAAGCGATATAATTGAAAGATACAAGTATCATGGTTATAGTAACCAAACTCTCCGAGTCTTCGGAGAGGGGTGGCATACAAATCTAAGTAATAAAATAAATAAATAAATAAATAAGTGGGAAGAGATAGATACTAGTAAGGAAGAGAAGAAGAATAGAGTTTTCGGAGAAGGGGCATATAAGTCTAAATAATAATAATAATAATAATAATAATAATAATAATAATAATAATAATAATAATCCACAAGATCCACTGGAACTTGTATCGGAACTACCATTTACCAGTGGCAAAGAACTGGTGGGATCATAAGCCCGAAAAAGTGGTCGAAAATGAGCAAGCAAAACTACTGTGGGACTTCCGACTTCAGACTGACCGAATTCTGAAACATAACACACCAGACATCCTGGTTGTGGAGAAAAAGAAAGTAAGGATTATCGACATCGCAATCCCAGGAGACAGCAGAATTGAGGAGAAGCAGCTAGAGAAATTAGTGAAATACAAAGATCTAAAAATCGAGCTGCAACGACTCTGGCATAAGCCAGTGAAAGTGGTCCCAGTGGTACTTGGCATGCTGGGCACAGTGCCAAAGGATCTCAGCGGACATTTGAAAACCATCGGAATTGACAAAATCTCCATCTGTCAATTGCAAAAGGCCGCTTTACTGGGATCGGCAAACATAATTCGCCGCTACATCATGCAGTCCTAAGTGCTTGGGAAGCGCCTGACTGGTGATGAAATACGAAATCCAGCATAGTGATCTTGTTTGCTGTGTTGTATTGACTTATTATTATTATTATTATTATTATTATTATTATTATTATTATTATTATTATTTATTATGCTTCACATCCCTCTTATAAACTTATATACCCAGCCACTCTGAGTCTATGTTTGTGTCTAGTTGTTTTGTTTTGGTGTGAAGCACAGATGCACAATAGAAAGTATCAGAAGACCAAAAAGGTCCCCTTTCTTAGAATATTTTGCTTACATCTCTAGTGATGGAGATGGTGTGATATTTAAAATAGGTTAAGTGATATGTTTTAAATCTGCCATATCTCTTCAATACTTGTGAATGGAGCAGCTAATATTTCTGCCTTTCAGTTCGATCCAGATTATTAGCTAGCAACATACTATCTTCAACAGTATATACATTTATATCAACATTTTTAAGAATTCAATATATTGTCCATCAATACTGATGCCCAAAAAGGGGGCATCAGACATTTGTTATGGTCTTTAGTGAATCACATGTCATAAAATAAATTTGGCTTCTCCTATCAGAAGCTGGTTAGGAAAGTGACAAATGGTGACCACGTGACCCCAACCATAGTGTTCTGCCGGGCTCTGATAGGAGCCTCCCGAAAATTCAAGGGTACAAATTTCAGACACACACACATTTGAAAATTCAAAACAATGTTCTTTATCACAAAATTCAAAATAAACAAAGCACCCTTTTTGTATTGCAAAGAGCACTCTTCCCAAAACAACCGGGTAGTCTGTACAATTTCCCTTAAGCAGTCATTAAGTACTTAGCTAGCAACTGTGAAGAAACTTCACACTCCTTCTTCTTCCAACGAAGTGAGACACACACACACGTTGCTCTGCTTTGGTTCCAAAGGCGTGAAAAAGCAACAAAGTCCAGCAACACAAGATTCCTGACGAACTCCGATCAGATATTCTTCCACAATGACCAAACCCACATGCTGCTATTTATAGCAGCAGCCCTAATTACTGGAGCCCCACCCAAACACAGGTGGCCTCCCTTATTTCCTGTAATATGTTCTTACTTGGTCTCTTCTACTCATAATTCTGCGCTTGCTTGGGTCCAAAACGTCATCATCTGAATCAACGGAAGATAAGGGAGATTGACTGCCTGGGCTGTGTGCCAAGCCCTCCTTTGCCGAGTCACTCCCACCTTCTTCTTCGTCTGAGGAAACTAAACTCTGAACTGATTCTGTCGGCAATAACACAGGCCTGTGACATGTTGAATTTTCCCCTGCATCCACCTCCCCATTCCCTGGGGCAGGAGCTGGGCCAGAGCCAACAACAACACATAGCAAACACGCACTAGTTGTCTTGTGCCCAAATTGAAATTATGTGATTGTGGTGGTCATTGTTTTAAATATGCAAGTTCATAAGATAAAAAAGGATGTATGATACATGTTTAAAAGTATATTTGAAATTTCACAATTCTGGGAAGATGTTGCTGCTGAATGCTAATTTTATTCACACAAACATGACCTTCACTGGGTGGAAATAATTGATTTGAGACAGTAAGTCTTTTATTTGGATTTTGAACTGTCTTTTTTATTACTGCTAATGCATCTGAGATTTATTACACTGGTCGAAGAAATCAGATTTATGAAAGTAACTAATTCTTATATTTCCTCTGCCCTATACTTTCTTGATGGGGATATAAATTAATCATATTGTGCTTACTCTTTTAGAATCTTGCCATTAAATTGAGGATTTAAAGACATGGCCCAGTAAGTTCAAGAGTCAAGATCTAGTTTTCAGTCACCTTTTGCCTGACCCAACTTTCACAATATACTGAATTGCCTAAAATCTTTGTCATGAAGACGAGATCATCTCTGGATTTGACATTTTATTTGTAAGAGGCATTTGGGAGAGGAAAGTTTTCTTATGGGTATTCTGAATTCAGGCTCATACAGATAATACTTGGAATAAATGATGTCTCAATGCATCTCATTGTAAGACACATCCTTTTTATTTCTCCTTTTAACGCATCAACTTTGCACACAGTTTTCTTCTCTCCTCATCTCTATCTCAGCAATTAAGTAGATAAGCTTGGCAATAACATAAAAAACATTCCACAAGTCATTCTAAAATTTATGGGCTAATCAGGGCTAGCCAGGAATCATAAAAAAGCAAATAATAAATCACACATGATAGCTTACGCTCCAGAGCAAGTCCTGGACGTGGCCATCTTTAGTTTGAACGAATTCAGCTTCTCTTCCGTTTTACACCCGGATGTGAGGTAATTGATTAATTAATTACTCTCTAATACCTCCTCCCTCTTTCTTCCAAGCGGCTCTGAAAGCGTCTGAAACGAGCACCCCTACGTCTATTATCTCCCCCATTTGAGTCACCTGAACTCATGTCTATGTCATTAGCTCTGTGGTCTTCACTAACATTGCTAACTGTTGGTAGAACAGGGAAATTTATGATGTCTAAATCCCACTCATCCTCCGAATCTCAACATTCCTCCAGCTGCAATGGAGTATACACAACAATGGCCATTGAATCTGTCATGAGCTGGGTTACATGTTTAATTATTTATTTCTAAATATGGACTAAAAACCAGATTTTTTTCCATACTTGTACTATCTGCTTTCACCGAATTGGTCAATTCAGAGAGTTAGCTTCATACCTTGAATAAAAGAATACCATTCTCCTTGTTGAAATAATGTAATATTCTAATAGTCTGGTTTGAAAAGGATTCTACATCTCCTTGAAGCTTTGAGGAATGCTTCCTCCAGCAGCTGAATTATTCGGAAGCATGAGAAGCAGCTTCTATTTACACACAGCTTCTTTTTAAAACCTCTACTCGTGATTGAAACAGATGGAGAAGACAACAGGAGCAGCCATTTCACTTCCTTTTTAGAATTAGCAAGTAAGGTGTTACATTAAAAGTACAATGTCACATTGCTCCATGAAGCAGCTTTTAAGAAGTATATCACACATCACTAGTAAGGATTCTACTATATTATATCCAGTGCATAAAACACTTTCTATGAAGCAAAATTCCTCATAAATCTCTCTCTCTCTCTCTGAGTGTCTCTGTCTCTCCCTCTGTCTCTGTCTCTGTCTCTCTCTCTTTCTCTCTCTCTCTTCCTCTGTGTATACGTACACTGTATTTTTTGCACTATAAGACACCCCAAATGTAAAACTATTTTGAAGACATAACGTTTTGCCCATTTTTCACAAATCTGGGGGCATTTTTGCCCTTCCCCAGCCCTCAGGAGCATGCTGTAGATGTCCCAAACCCTCTGCACACACGTTTTTGGGTGAGGCAGGGCTTCGGGTGGCCAAAAATGGCTATATTCAGGGTATAAGATGCACCAACATTTCCACTCTCTTTTTAGGGTGTGAAAAAGTGTGCCTTATACTCAAAAATATGGTGTGTGCCGAACTTCCGGGTTCGGGGTTTGGGAGGTTGCTGGGAAGCCCCCCAGCCTGGCTGTGACCTTTTAAAACAGCTGGGCGGCTTCCCAGCAGCTTCCCGAAGCCGAACGCCAAACCCAAACTTCCATGTTCGACATTCGGAGACTGCTGGGAAGCTGTGCGGCTGTTTTAAAAGGTGACAGCCGGGCTGGGGGGCTTCCCAGCAACCTCCTGAACCCCGAACCCGGAAGTTTGGCAAAAGTTCGGGGTTCGGGAGGTTGCTGGGAAGCCCCCCAGCCCAGCTGTGACCTTTTAAAACAGCTGGGCGGCTTCCCAGCAACTTCCCGAAGCCGAACGCCAAACCTGAACTTCCGTGTTCGGCGTTCGGAGACTGCTGGGAAGCCGCCCGGCTGTTTTAAAAGGTCGCAGCTGGGCTGGGGGGCTTCCCAGCAGCCTCCCGAACCGAACCCGGGGTTCAGAAAATTTTTGCCTCTTCTTACGAACTTTTTTCGAGTTACGAACCGGCGTTCGGGAGGCTGCTGGGAAGCCCCGCTGCCCAGCTGTCACCTTTTAAAACAGCCGGGGGGCTTCCCAGCAGCCTCCTGAACGCCGGTTCGTAACTCGAAAAAAGTTCATAAGAAGAGGCAAAATTTTTCTGAATCCCGGGTTCGTATCACGAGTTGTTCGTAAGACGAGGGGTTCGTATCTTGAGGTACCACTGTATAAACTATTCAAAACTGAAAAGCAACAATCAGTAAAATGTATAAGTTACAATAAAGATAAATATATAATAGGCCTTATTATATGGATACATAAAGTGAAAATATAAAACTATCATAATCAGTGTTCCCTCTAATTTTTTTTTGGGGGGGGGGCGGAAAAGTATAGTGTCTGAGCGGCAGTCCCTTCGGGACTGGGCGGCACATACATACATACATACATACATACATACATACACAAACAAACAAACAAACAAACAAACAAACAAACAAACAAAAAACCCACCCTGTTTTGCCTCAGAGAATTTCAAAATAAAATACTGTACTGTGTGTCTATAACAGTGAGCTCATAATAGGGCAACTCTATCAATATCAAAATGCCACTTAAATAGTTGAGCTAGTTTCAAACTAGATTTTGATTTTCTTTCTCTCTTCCTTTCTCCCATTCTTTTTCTTTCTCTTTTCCTTCCTCTCTTTTTTCTATCTGTTTCTCTCTCTTGCTCTCTTCCTCTCTCTCTCTCTCTCTCCTTCCCTCTCACTCTTTCCCTCTCGGCTTCTGGGCAGGTTTGGAAAACTCTGAGTTGATGATGATTTTTAAGTGAGCGATTGCTCACTGCTCAGCTTAGAGGGAACTATGATCATAATTGGAAAAAGATCTGGGAGAAGAAGAGTGCTTTGATTTGATGAAATCAACATGTTTAGAATATTAAGGAAAATATGACTATTTAAGCAGGTATTGTGAGATTGACGTATAGAAGAAGGGGTGTGTATGCATTTAAGATGCACCTGGGCACAGCAAACCATGTCACCATTACCTTTTAAGGTATTTTTTAAAATTATGAAATGATTTTATTGATATTTTGTGCGCAGAGAGCTATAGAGATGATCCATATCCAAAGACTTGAGAAAACATGAAGAGGAAAACAGTGTAAGGAAAAGGGTTTTTTGTATAAAACAGAAGGAAATGGAAACACAGTCCTTCAATATTCTGTTATTAAAGCCTACAATATCAAAGGTCTTCAAACCTGGCAACTTTAAGACTTGTGGACTTCAATTCCCAGAATTCTCCAGCCAGCATAGCTGGCTGGGGAATTCTGGAAGTTGAAGTCCACAAGTCTTAAAGTTGCCATTTTTGGGGACCACTGGCCTACATAAAAAAGGAGTATCTCTTGTAGACTCTGTTTTCTCACCTGGTCTACCTATAAGGATTGACAATATGACTTGTATAGTTATTGCATATTATTTTTATAAGCTGCTTAAAAATAACTTTAAAAAAAAAATGGAGGTGACATAAAAGTACCCACCATAATTAAAAATATATTCCTTGAATTACTCAGGCTACAAGGGCTTTAAAGCTTAACTTTAATACTTTGAATTGGCTAGCAATGGACTGGTACTTAGAGCAGCTGACAAAGCACTAGCATTGTATAATTGAATCAGCCAGTTCCGCTTAGTAACACTGCCACTCGGTTTTGAGGCAAGTAAAGTTGTAAAATTATCTGCAAGGCAAGAAGTAATTCAATGGTAAGGCTTGTAATGACAGCTTCCGCTGTCTCCCGTTTATTTGAGGATTCAGTGGAATATTGTTGATAATCTATATATAAAACCCTGGACACACATACAACCTGGGAGAAACCCCTCTTAGCAGTAGCGACTGCGAAAGAGACCTCGGAGTCTTGGTGGATAATCAACTAAACATGAGCCAACAATGTGCAGCAGCAGCTAAAAAAGCCAACACAATCCTAAGCTGCATCAACAGGGGAATACACTCCAAGACCAGGGAAATCTTAATACCATTCTACTATGCCCTGGTCCGACCACACCTGGAGTACTATATTCAGTTCTGGTCACCACACTTCAAAAGAGACATTGAAACTCTGGAGAAGGTGCAAAAAAGAGCAACCCAGATGATTAAGGGACTGTAAACCAAGACTTACGAAGAGAGACTGAGGGAACTGGGCATGGATAGCCTAGAGAAAAGGAGGGCCAGAGTGGACATGATAGCAGTCTACAAGTATACAAGGGGATGTCACAGAGAGGAGGGGATCACTTTATTCTCCATGGCACCAGAGGACCGAATGAGGAACAATGGCTGGAAGCTGACCAAGGAGAGATTAAACATGGAGATAAGGAGGAACTTCCTGATGGTCAGAGCGATCAACCAATGGAACAACCTACCAGCGGATGTTGTGAACTCCAACACTATGGACATTTTTAAGAGAAGATTGAACTGCCACTTGACTGGTGTACTATAGGGTTCGTGCTTGGGCAGGGGGTTGAACTTGATGGCCTTCATGGTCCCTTTCAACTCTAACAATAAACGAAATAAATGAAAAAACTTTCCAGGAAGGAAACACACCATTGGTATATTTATCTTGGTATTCAGCTAACTGGATATTTGCTTCCCACCTGAGAATATCCAGGTAGAGATACAAGCCGGAGTCTTTGTCATGCAAATCCCCCTTTTGCAGAGTATGGAACAAGAAGACTGATTTCTAGGTATCCTGCCAGACACTTAGCAGCAAACCCTATAATCTTTTAGCAGTAACTGTGAAAGGATCTTGGAGTCCTAGTGGAGAGCCACTTAAATATGAGCCAACAGTGTGCAGCAGCTGCCAAAAAAGCCAACACAGTTCTAGGCTGCATAAACAGAGGGATAGAATCAGGATCATATGATTGTTGCATTGTATTGCATAATTCAATTTAAATCAAAACATTCTTTCTATCTATCTAGCTCTATAATCTGCATCACAAGATTGCTGGCCTGTATTTAGCTGCTATTTCTTGCTACTATTGCAAGGAAGTGGCAAAATCAATTATTTTACTACTGGTTCTGTGGGTGTGGCTTGGTGGGCATGGTGTATTTTGGTGGGTTTGTCTTGGTGGGTGTGGAAGGGGGAGGATACTGCAAAATCTCCATTCCCACCCCACTCCAGGGGAAGGATATTGCAAAATTTCCATTCCCACCCCACTCCAGGGGAAGGATATTGCAAAATCTCCATTCCCACCCCACTCCAGGGGAAGGATACTGCAAAATCTCCATTCCCACCCCACTCCAGGGGAAGGATACTGCAAAATCTCCATTCCCACCCCACTCCAGGGGAAGGATACTGCAAAATCTCCATTCCCACCCCACTCCAGGGGAAGGATACTGCAAAATCTCCATTCCCACCCCACTCCAGGGGAAGGATACTGCAAAATCTCCATTCCCACCCCACTCCAGGGGAAGGATACTGCAAAATCTCCATTCCCACCCCACTCCAGGGGAAGGATATTGCAAAATCTCCATTCCCACCCCACTCCAGGGGAAGGATATTGCAAATTCTCCATTCCCACCCCACTCCAGGGGAAGGATATTGCAAAATCTCCATTCCCACTCCACTCCAGGAGAAGGATATTGCAAATTCTCCATTCCCACCCCACTCCAGGGGAAGGATACTGCAAAATCTCCATTCCCACCCCACTCCAGGGGAAGGATATTGCAATATTCCCATTCCCATCCCACTCTGGGACCAGCCCGGGGAAATATTTCAAGGTTCTCTGAACTACTCAAAATTTCTGCTACTGGTTCTCCTAACTACTTAAAATTTCCACTACCGGTTCTCCAGAACCTATTAGAACCTGCTGGATTTCACCCTGTTGCAGGGTTATTATATGATTCTATAATAATACCTTACAAGGTATGCAATCAGTCATAGTCCACCACCTGCTAATTCTGAGCAGGCACAAACGATGGCTTTCTCACTGGTTTTATCCAAGGCATTGCTTTCATGGTGGTCCATCATGCTTAAAGCATTTTCAATAAGAAGATGGGGTCATTAGAATGGACATCAGTGGAAAGGCATGTGATGCATCGAATCTCCCAGACCGATCTTTTCCTTCTTCCTGTATTTAATTGTATGTTTTTCTCAGTTCAAAGCATATTGACTGTGTGGAGAAAAGAGACGCTACTTGATATCCCCTTGAGTGTATATTATGTACTCCTGCCAGGATGCATCAGGATAAGTCAATCAATTTAAAAAATCAGCTATTTGCAATGAAAGGCTCTCTAGGAGGACGATCAGTCATGCTGCAGGGCAGAGTTACAAAGCTTTGGTTGAAAACTCTTTGGTTTATTTTACATTATTTGTTCTATAAATTGCCTAACTTACTGAGGCTACTTCAGGTGGCTTACAATAACAACGAGGAATAATATGAAAGGAGGGTAAACAGAACAGAAGTAAAGTAATTGAAACAATGACGTAAGTGATGAAAAAAGGAACACGGTGAGAACAGAGTTTCGGAGGACTTCATGCGACCCTTCCGAGGTGACACGTGGCTGGATCCAGGCGTTGATTAACACTCCCTTGAGTGAGGGGTCATTTCTGCAGCTATTGAAGTAAGTGGTTGTATGACCCCTTCTCAAGAAACTGTCCCTTGATCCAGCCGAAATGAAGAACTATAGCCCAATCTCCAACCTGCCCTTTCTGGGTAGGTTGTTGAGAAGGTGATGGCACTCTGATGGTCCTTGGATGAAGCTGATTATCTGGACTCCTTTCAGTCTGGTTTCAGGACCAATCACAGTATGGAAACCACTTTGGTCACGCTGATGGATGATCTCTGGTGGGCCTGGGATAAAGTACATTCCTGTATCCTGGTGCTCCTTTACCTCTCAACAGCCTTTGGTACCATTGACCATGGTATCCTTCTGCGACGGTTGGAGGGATTGGGTGTGGGAGGCACTGTTTTACGGTGGTTCTCCTCCTATCTCACCGGTCATTTGCAGTCAGTGTTAGTGGGGGTGCAGCAGCAATAACCAGTTACCAGGTAAAGGAAAAGAGACCACAAGGAGATGGAGTAACTCAGGTTTTTTGCATGCGGTTCATAGTATAGCAAAAGAACATCTGAACAGGTTTTCTCTCTAGACACCATCTTTTATACCCTCGTACACAAATAGGATGAGCTAGGCGGGTCACAGTATTGACCAATCATATGTACTTACTGCTTACATTGCCATAATGTAAGATACAAAGGTAAAAAGAGATACAAAGGTAAAACTATCCAGTTAGCAGCACATATCATCTTGATACCGTATAAAGATAAAGGAAGTTAACAGGATGCGGTAAAAAGTGCTTACATGGTGGAAACCAAAGAGAACATAGTCAAGGTACATTTGATATACAGTATTATATGGCAGCTGCAGTCAAATACATATAACATATACACCCTCCATTAAGTCTCACTTCTCTGTGTCGTCTCCTTAACATGTTACCTTTAGCCTAATGCAAATAGATAAGTGATCTTGAGTAAACAAGTATAAAGTATGGAGTATCAGTTTATAGGACTAGAAGTAGGGATGGGCAGCAGGCAGGACAGGGTGGAACACAGTTCCACTGGCAGAAATGAAGCTGTGTGCCCAGCTGCAGCTGACTATCCCCCCTCCCATCCTCTTCCTTGGAAAGCGGCAGGGAGACGAGCACCGGCAGGAGTTTAATTATTTTATTTATTTATTTATTTATTTATTTATTTATTTATTTATTTATTTATTTATTTATTTATTTATTTATTTATTTATTTATTTATTTATTTATTTATTTATTTATTTATTTATTTATTTATTTATTTATTTATTTATTTATTTATTTATTTATTTATTTATTTATTTATTTATTTATTTATTTATTTATTTATTTATTTATTTATTTATTTATTTATTTATTTTATCCAATACACAATGAGGGTTTTAGTGGCTATATATCTATATACACATAGTAAAATACATGATGAAGGTTATAGAGGAGATACTCATAGTAAAATATATCTATGAACGAATAGAAAAGAAGGTATAGTAATGGAACATATCAATGAAAGAATAGAAGGATATAGGAAAAGAAGAATGGTATAGGAGATATAGGAGAGCAATAGGACAGGGGACGGAAGGCACTCTAGTGCACTTGTACTCGCCCCTTACTGACCTCTTAGGAATCTGGATAGGTCAACCGTAGATAATCTAAGGGTAAAGTGTTGGGGGTTTGGGGATGACACTATGGAGTCCGGTAATGAGTTCCACGCTTCGACAACTCGGTTACTGAAGTCATATTTTCTACAGTCAAGTTTGGAGCGGTTAATATTAAGTTTAAATCTCTTGTGTGCTCTTGTGTTGTTGTGGTTGAAGCTGAAGTAGTTGCCGACAGGCAGGACGTTGCAGCATATGATCTTGTGAGCAATACTTAGATCTTGTTTAAGGCGTCTTAAACAAGTTGCAGGGGGCCCATTTCCTCCCCCCTCTTTTCTCAACAGCTGATCGGCACCTATTCACCTACCTACCCAGCCTTAGGCAGGGGGCAACCCAAGAAGGCATGGAAAACACAAAGCAAATTGTCACCCCAGAGAGCGACACTGGTTAGGTTGTAAGTCGAGGACTTAACAGTTCACTTGAACGATGATGTTCGTTCAAGCCACTCCTGCCTGGTCACATGGGCAGCAAGCCACTCCTACTCAGTCACATGACCATCAAGCCACACCCACAAAATAAGCCACACCCACAGTAAAAATTTTGGCTGCCCATTACTGACTAAAAGTGTACATTTCTTGGTGTCTCTCTCAGGGGGGCAGAGGTTCACCCCTTGACCTCTCCTTTGTGGGGTGTCGCAGGAGTCTGTCCATCATAGGCTGGTCCTTTACTGTTTCTATGGTGGCCCCATGGGCCTGATCTAAGTACCCTGTGGGCTGCATCTGGCCCATGGGCCTTGAGTTTGACATCCCTGTGATAGAGAAGACCCACTTATCCAACCACTCTGCTTGACAGAAACAGTGTTTTGTGGAGTCAAGCAGGAGAACTTATTAAGTTCTGTCTTTGAATGGTATCAGTGTCCTTCATTCTGTGCTGGACTGAATAGTAGATTAAATTTCCCCCCTTCATTTATTTCTGTTGATCTGACAATCATGTCTTACTGATAAATTAACTGAAGACCAGAAATACTGACGCACATAAATTGGCTGAAGACCAGAAATATTGCCATGAAGGAGAAATCTCCAATTAGAAGCTACTTGAAAGAGCAGAGAGTTCAGTACCTTTCCTAAAAATGATTATATGCAGAACATCTTAGCTAGATTACTTTCCCAATTTTTTGCTTTCGTTAAATTAGCTTTTCTCGTTTTGGTACCTTCAGGGATATTGGAATAGAGTTTTCATCATTTATGGCCAGCATAAGCAAAGCTGGAGAGTACAGTACTTTAAAAAAAAATCCTTAGATTTAAATCCTTCTTTTCATCTCTCCTTTCATCATTCAAAGGGATGTATGTAGTACTCTTTCTCCAGTCCCCCCCCCCAAAGTAAACATATTAAGTAGCTTCTGCTCTGGCAATCTCACACTACTGACTAGAGCCTACAAAACTTATGCCAGACCCATTCTCAAATACAGCTCATATGTCTGGAACCCACACCACATCTCAGACATCAACACTCTCGAAAACGTCCAAAGATATTTCACCAGAAGAGCCCTTGTAGTACTGCACTCTAACCACTGCGCCACCAAGGCCGTTCATTAAACTTCATTAAAAGTTTCACCTATACTTTTCCGGAGAAAAATTAACTGTGTGCATTGTGTGTGTAGCCTCCAGAATGGACTTCAGCTTTTTTTTGTGAAAGTTCTCCTACAATCTCAAACAGAAAAGAAGGATAGGACGCCTTTCAATAAAGCAAAGCTGCCATTTAAATAGATTGTTCTTTTATGTGGTTCATGACTGGCTTACTTTATATCCCTGTATTAAGTTTATATCTTTTTATCAATACTAGTTCCTTGACGGTCTCACTCCATCTTCTCATTGATTTCTTTATATTCACCTCCCTCGTAGCCTTTTTAGTCATAATAATGACTTACTTGCAAAGAACGGTCATTTAGTCCTGCAGAAAATAAATTCAGGATGCATAACCGAGATAAAATATCTCCTCCCCCACCCCACTACTGCATCTCTCCTTATCCTTCAGCTATTACATCTACTGTGGCAAGACACAGATTATACAGGCTGCCATAGCAGGCAAGAGCCTTCATTGGAGTTATTTTGTAAAACGTCTTGAATTTTGATGGCACTATATTTACTTTAAGTAATAGCCTCCCATATCCATTCATTTACTCTGCTGTTTATCCGTTTCACTTGTTCCTTGTATGGATTCATTTTCATAGCTCCTTTTTAATTCCTCTTGAAGAAAACCTCCAGACACATTTATTATCTGTCTGTTTTTTCACTTTATTCTGATTTTTGCCGCGGCAACCCACAAAGTGTGAAATACATTGCACGCAGGAGCGTTCTATAGAGGAATCATTGAGTCTGTCGTCTGCACCTCTATCACTGTCTGGTTTGGTTCTGCAACCCAACTAGAGGGACACAGACTTCAGAGGATAATCAGAACTGCGGAAAAAACAATTGCTGCAAGCCTGCCTTCCATTGAGGGCCTGCATACTGCACAAGTCAAAAGGAGAGCTGTGAAAATATTTACTGACCCCTCGCATCCTGGACATAAGCTGTTTCAACTCCTATCCACAAAACATCACTACAGAGCACTGCACACCAAGACAACTAGATCAAGAAGAGTTTTTTTACCTGAACGCCATCACTCTACTAAACAAATAATTCCCTCAACACTGTCAAACTATTTACTAAGTCTGCACTATTACTACTAGTTTTTTCTCCTCCTCCTCCTCCATTTCCTTCTACTTATGACTGTAACTTGTTGCTTGTATCCTTAAGATTTTTATTAATATTGTTTCCACATTGCTTATTTGACTCCCATGACAATCATTAAGTGCTGTACCTCATGATTCTTGGCAAATTTCTGTTATTATGCAAGACAAGCTTTGCCCCATTCTATGACATTTCTTTTTTCTTTTTTTAAAAAACTTTTTAAAATTTCAGATATATACATTTAAAAGGACATCATTAAAGCTTTACATTCGCCATCAGAGCCTTAACATGTTACCTTTAGCCGAATGCAAATAGATAAGTGATCTTGAGTAAATAAGTATAAAGTATGCATCAGTTTATAGGACTAAAAGCAGGGATGGGAAGCAGGCAGGACAGGGTGGAACACAGCAAAGACAAATTCCTTGTGAGTGCAATCACACTTGTCCAATATAGAATTCTAATCTCCATTCCCTTTTGTCACTCCCTTGTTTTATAAAATCTCTCACCCTTACCACTGGCATTCACATAGCCCTTGACTTATAACTAGTGTTGGGCGAACCCAATGAAGTTCGGGTTCGGCGAACTCATCCAAACTTTGCCGTGAAGTTCGGGTGAGTTCGCCGAACCCGAACCCGAACAGCAGCAAGGTGCTGTGGCGTCCTTTTCTGTAAAAATAAACAAGGAGGTGGGGAATTCCCCACCTCCTTTTGCTTCCTTTTATTTTTACAGAAAAGGATGTCACAGCGGCGCTGCAAGCAAAAGGAGGTGGGAAATCCCATGATGGGATTCCGGGGGCGGGGCTTTGACGTCACGGAGAATCCTTCCTCCCCGTTTCGGCTGGCCAGGAAGTAGTCTCTGTGATATCAAAGCCCCGCCCCTGGAATCCCATCGGGGGATTTTCCACCTCCTTTTGCTTGCAGCGCCGCTGCGACATCCTTTTCTGTAAAAATAAAAGAAAGCAAAAGGAGGTGGGGAATTCCCCACTTCCTTGTTTATTTTTACAGAAAAGGACGCCACAACAGCTTGCTGCTGTTTGGGTTTGGGTTACATGGGGCTACCTTTGAAAAGTGTTCGGAAACTTCAGATCGTGCAGAATGCAGCTGCGAGCGCAATCATGGGCTTCTCTAAATATGCCCATGTCACACCAACACTCTGCAGTCTGCATTGGTTGCCGATCAGTTTCCGGTCACAATTCAAAGTGTTGGTTATGACCTATAAAGCCCTTCATGGCACCGGGCCACATTATCTCAGGGACTGCCTTCTGCCGCACGAATCCCAGCGACCAGTTAGGTCCCACAGAGTGGGCCTTCTCCGGGTCCCGTCAACTAAACAATGTTGTTTGGCAGGGCCATGGGGAAGAGCCTTCTCTGTGGCGGCCCCGGCCCTCTGGAACCAACTCCCCCCAGAGATTAGAATAGCCCCCACCCTCCTTGCCTTTCGTAAGCTCCTCAAAACCCCACCTATGCCGTCAGGCATGGGGCAACTAAGATATTCTTTCCCCCTAGGCTTCTACAATTTATGCATGGTATATTTCTATGTATGATTGATTTTATAACAAGGTTATTTAGCTGTTTTAGTATTGGATTTTCACATTCTGTTTTTATCACTGTTGTTAGCCGCCCGGAGTCCACGGAGAGGGGTGGCATGTAAATCCAATAAATAAATAAAATAAATAAATAAATTCCCCACTCTCCTCCTGGGCGGCGGCGTTTTGCGGTGTTCAAGCGAACGCTGAACCTGAACCCGAACTTTACCCAAACTTTTTTAAAGTTTGCAAGTTCGGTTTGCCCAACACTACTTATAACCATTTGTTTAATGACCATTCAAAGTTACAAAGGTACACTGTTTTTCCTCATTTACAGCTGTTGCAGTACTCTTATAGTCATGTGATCAAAATTCAGATTCTTAGCAACTGGTTCATATTTAGGACGGTTGCAGTATTCTTGGATCATGTGATTTCCTTTTGTGACCTTGTGATAAGCAAAGACAATGGGGAAACCAGATTCATTGTACAACTGTGATGCTAACGTAACAACTGCAGTGATTCACTTAACAAATATGGCAAGGGAGTCATAACATAGGGAAAAAAACTCCCTTAACAACTGTCTCACTTAGCAACCGAAATTTTGGACTCAATTGATTGAAAATCAAGGACTACTTGTATTAAACAAATACCTTAGCCCTGCGAGGTAGTCAGAATAAGAAGCACAACCAAAAATATCTTTTTATTGTAAGTTTTTATTTATTTTATTTATTTATTTATTGGATTTGTATGCCGCCCCTCTCCGCAGACTCGGGGCGGCTAACAACAATGATAAAAACAGCATGTAACAATCCAATTAATAAAACAACTAAAAACCCTTATTATAAAACCAAACATACACACAAACATACCATGCATAACTTTTAATGGCCTAGGGGGAAGGAATATCTTAACTCCCCCATGCCTGGTGGCATAAGTGAGTCTTGAAAGACAGGGAGGGGGGGCAGTTCTAATCTCCGGGGGGAGTTGGTTCCAGAGGGCCAGGGCCGCCACAGAGAAGGCTCTTCCCCTGGGGCCCGCCAAACGACATTGTTTAGTCGACGGGACCCGGAGAAGGCCAACTCTGTGGGACCTTATCTGTCGCTGGGATTCGTGCAGTAGCAGGCGGTTCCAGAGTTTACATGAATACTCTTGGGAGACTCAAAATATTTATTCTCTCTTTTCCTTCCCCCCCCAAAACTAGGGTCAAACCTCTGTTACATTTCCCTTATCATTCCCCTTTCTGTTGGCTGAAATGTATTTATATATCATATTTATAGACCATACATTTCATTCACAGAGAGACTCTGAGAAGGGTAGGAATTAAATATAATACTTTCTGTACATCTGACATTCAATCCGCATGTTTCTCTTCTGTCTCTCAGGGCCATTTCTACCTACCAATCCATTGTTGTTTTGAGCTCGATTGATCTGATCCTGTTCATTTAGAGCGCATTCATTTTTAATGTTTAAAATATTTCAAATTGTTCTTTGTACTTTTTGCTGTTGCTCTTCAAGGTGCAAATTATGTGTTTGTAAGGAATAAAATCAGTACAGTAGTCCCTCACCTATCGCTGGTGTTACGTTCCAGACCTGGCCGTGATAGGTGAAATCCGCGATGGGGAATTTATCGACTGATAGTACTTATTTAAGTATTTATATTGTAATTGTTTGGTAAGTTTTCATTGTTTTAAGTGTTTATAAACCCTTCCCACACAGTATTTATTTTAGATACAGTATTTAAATACAGTATTTACAATTTTAGATATTTTTTTTTTGAAAAACCTGCCGATCGAGTTCGGCGGGCTGTTTAAATCTGCCGATCGACTTCCTCAAAAACCCGCGAACCAGCGAAGATCCGCGAATGATTTTTCTCATTAATATTTCTTGGAAACCCGCGATGAAGTGAAGCCGCAGTAGGTGAAGCGCGGTATAGCGAGGGACTACTGTAAATAAGCAGGTAAGTTAAAAAAAAAAAAAAGAAAGAGGCAAGAATCAAAGCTGCCAGACTTCCACGGCACCGACAGTATCCTTTTTTGTTTGGTTTGTTAATCCCATAATTGTGGGAGTGTAATTTTATGAAACAAGAAGAATGATGGGAAATTCCTGCTATCACCTAAGTCAGAAACAGTGGGTGCGAATTTACGGATGAGTAATGATAGAAAAGGGAAAGAAAGAAAAAAGAAGAGAAGAAAAATGCTCATAAGTGATTTTCTTTGTAATTCTGAGGCTGGTTTCCCAGTTTGGTGTCCCCTACATAGGACAGAAATAATATCTTGCCGATCTGAAAGTTGGCAGTATGCTGTTTTTTCCCTCTCCTTTCTTTCCCCATCTCTCTTTTATTGTAAAGAGGGGAAAAAAAGTTTCACTCCTATTCATTCAGGCAGACAATTTTACCAACCACATGTCTTTTCTATAACACAAAGCCAAGTTTTAGGCAGGTGTCAGAGGGCAAATGAGATTTTTTTGAAATTATTGTGGAATAGTCTAGGGCGGGGGTAGGCAAAGTTGGCTCTTCTACGACTTGTGGACTTCAACTCCCAGAATTCCTGAGCCAATCTAGCTCAGGAATTCTGGGAGTTGAAGTCCACATGTCACAGAAGAGCCAACTTTGCCTACCCTGTTCTAGGGCCAGGAATCTCCAAACTTGGCGACTTTAAGACTTGTAGACTTTAACTCACAGAATTTTGGGAGCTGAAGTCCACAAGTCTGAAAGTTTCTAAGTTTGGGGTCCCCTGGTCTAGGCGTTCTCCATACATTATTTATTTATTTATTTATTTATTTATTTATTTATTCATTCATTCATTCATTCATTCATTCATTCATTCATTCATTGGATTTGTATGCTGCCCCTCTCCGTAGACTCGGGGTGGCTAACAACAATGATAAAAACAGCATGTAACAATCCAATTAATAAAACAACTAAAAACCCTTATTATAAAACCAAACATACACACAAACATACCATGCATAACTTGTAATGGCCTAGGGGGAAGGAATATCTTAACTCCCCCATGTATGGCGGCATAAGTGAGTCTTGAGTAGTTTGCGAAAGACAGGGAGGGTGGGGGCAGTTCTAATCTCCGGGGGGAGTTGGTTCCAGAGGGCCGGGGCTGCCACAGAGAAGGCTCTTCCCCTGGGGCCCGCCAAATGACATTGTTTAGTCGACAGGACCCGGAGAAGGCCAACTCTGTGGGACCTTATTGGTTGCTGGGATTCATGCGGTAGCAGGCGGTTCCGGAGGTAATCTGGTCCAATGCCATGTAGGGCTTTAAAGGTCATGACCAACACTTTTGAATTGTGACCGGAAACTGATCGGCAGCCAATGCAAGCCGCGGAGTGTATATATGGCCATTTTACGAAATAATAGCACATTAGGAATGAGAAAAGAGCAACAGATGAACATCTTTTAAAACGGAGACGAAAGAAGCACATACCCCTTCTGCATTTTCACAATTCAGTTTTCCAAACTGTCACATCTCCTATTTTATAAATAAATACTTGAGAAAACTGGTATTTGCAGATTCTGGTACAAACCAATCAATCAACCAAATCTGTCCTTTCTAAAATAATATGTGAATTAGAACAAATGTCATCTCTCCGATATGGCAATCTTACAAATGCCAATGAAAGAGAATGCATCTAGCTCAGGGTAGACGCATTGTCTGTTATAATGTGTTATTGCCCAACTAGATAGGGGTGAAATCTAGCAGGTTCTGACAGGTTCTGGAGAATGAGTAGCAGACATTTTGGGTCATTTGGTGAACCAGTAGTAGAATTTTAAATAGTTTGGAGAACTGGAAATACCAAGCTAGCTGATCCCCAGAGTGGGATGGGAATAGAGATTTTGCAATATCCTTCCAGTATTGGGTTTCTACTGGTTCAGGCCACTTTACAATGTGTTAGCAAAAATGGAGCTATGTGCGCAGCTCCATGTGACTGGTGGGTGGATGTGCCCGCCCACATGAGATCTGGCTTTTGCTCTTGCACAGGAAGCAAAATCTTCATGAGGATGCTCACACACACAAGATTTTGCTAATTTCTTGGCTTCCGTACAGGTGCAGAAGCAAAAAAATTTCCAAAAATTGAGGAAATCTCATGTGCGAAAGCATCTTCACATGAGATTTCGCTTCTTACACATGCACAGTGTTCTGTCGAGCTCTCTGGTAGAATCCTCCCAAAAATTCACAGGTACAAATTTCAGATGCACACATGTTTGAAAATTAAAAACAAAATTCAAATAAACTAAGCACTCTTTTTGTATAGCAAAGAGCACATGCTGCAGGCCTGTTTTGCCCCTGGTGGAATCTGCTGATGAAGGCTCCTCTGACCAAGAAGACATGAGTGACAGGGAGGAGGAGAGTGTGGCAGACAGCTAAGAAGGAGATCAATTATCTAGCTCCTCCTTGGATTCAGAACAAGAGTTAATGATACAGCCACGCATGTGGAGTGCGATGCGTAGGCAACAACAACTGAGAGATTATTATCAAAGAAAATGAGGCCACCTGTGGTTGGGTGGGGCTGTGGTAATTAGTGAGGCTGCTATAAATAGCAGCCTGTGGGTTTGGACATTGTGGAGGATTATCTGATCATTGTGTTTTGTGACTGCTTTACTGACTTTGACCTTTTGTGCGCTGATTTTTCCTCACTTTGAAACTAAACCAGAGCAAAGTGTGTTTCACTTTGTGAAAGAAGGAGGACTGTGAATTACCTCACAGCTGCAAGCTAAGTATCTCAGAACTGATAAGGGACTTGTACAAATTACCAGTTTGTTTGGAGACGAGTGCTCTTTGCTATACCAAAAGAGGGCTTAGTTTAAGTGAATTTTCATTATAAAGAACATTGTTTTGAATTTTCAAACGTGTGTGTGTCTGAAATTTGTACCTGTGAATTTTTGGGAGGAGTCTACCAGAGAGCCCGACAGAACACCTTATAAGGTATTATTATAGAATCGTGTAATAACCCTGCAACAGGGTGAAATCCAGCAGGTTCTGATAGGTTCTGGAGAACTGGTAGTGGAAATTTTGAGTAGTTAGGAGAACCAATAGCAGAAATTTTGAGTAGTTCAGAGAACCTGCAAATATTTCCTCTGGCTGGTTCCAGAGTGGGGTGGGAATGGAGATTTTGCAATATCCTTCCCCTGGAGTGGGCTGGGAATGGGGATATTGCAATATCCTTCCCCTGGAGTGGGCTGGGAATGGGGATTTTGCAGTATCCTTCCCCTTCCACGCCCACCAAGACAAATCCACCAAAATACACCATGCCCACCAAGCCACACCCACAGAACCAGTAGTAAAATAATTGATTTTGCCACTGCCCTGCAATAGTAGCAAGAAGTAGCAGCTAAATACAGGCCAGCAATCTTGTGATGCAGATTATAGTGCTAGATAGATAGAAAGAATGTTTTGATTTTGATTTAAATTGAATTACGCAATACAGTGCAACAATCATGTGATCTTGAGTCTATCCCTCTGTTTATGCAGCTTAGAACTGTGTTGGCTTTTTGGGCAGCTGCTGCACACTGCTGGCTCATATTTAAGTGGCTCTGCACTAGGACTCCAAGATCCTTTCACAGTTACTGCTAAAAGATTATAGGGTTTACTGTAAATGGCTAGTATCGCTATGAAAATGAATACTGTGTATCGATCAGCTTTTGGGAAGGACTCTGAGGTCTTCTCATCAGTCCATCTCCAAGCCACTGACTTGACAGATGGAGAGGAAAGGATCAAACAAGAGGGTCAAAGTTCTTTCTCCCATCCACAGCTGGTAGGTCAGGGTGGCAGAAGAGTGATGAAATTTCCATTAACCCTACATATGTTGACCTCTTAAGGGCAGCTTCGGTTCTGGTCTATAAAATAGTTTGAGACCAACTGTTCGTGAAGCCCTGCTGTTTCCAATTTAAAGCCACCAACTGCGGATGGGAGGTACATAACAGATGTCTTTAATGCCACTTCTTGGACCGAAGGAAATGCTTCTTTATGTTAAAAGCCATGAGTGAAATAAAAATGGTCAAGAGGAAGAAACACACATTAATTTTATCTTATTAGTGCTCTGGACTTGTATTTCACCTATCACTTCTAACTAAAACCTGATTGTGTAGAACAGTGGTGAAAACATGCTACTTTCGCCGATACTTCATTTTTTTTTTGAAGGGTGGATTGCATTTTAGGAATATAAATTCTCTCATTAATTTTCACAGCATCACATTTTCAAAAGGAGCTTAACTTAGTCACCCCATTGAGAATGAGGTATGAAATACTGTATAGTATTTTTTATTTTTTTTTAAAAGGAAATATTAAAACATGATATGCTGGAGGGGGGAAATGAACATAATCCAAAATAAATACACTTTTTCAGATATCCAAATCCATTTATCTGCTTTCTAAACCAGATATGAAAAATCTCAGGCACTAGCAATGTATCATACTCCATTCCAGTTTTATCCTGCTCAGAGCTCTTTTCAAAATTCATTCTGGGTTGTTGAACAATCTGTAGTATGAGTTCTCAACGTTCTGAGATACAAGTATAGGCCAATGATAGAGTAATTATTACATTGACTTTACACAGTTTAAAAAACAAAGAGAAATACTGCAACCTCAATATCCTCTTTCAAAACAGGAAAATAAAATATATATTGTTCCATGTCTGGAGGGGGCAGATTTTTACTGATCAATGACATATAATTAAAATATAATTTCCCAAAAACATTTTGCTTGATCAGGCTCCCCCCCACCATTTTAGTAGACATTTGAGAAACATCGGTGTTGTGTGTATGTGCATATCACATTGAGAAGGAAATGGACTTAAAATTGGCCCTTCCTTTAAATGTTGAATCAGAAATATTTTTGGATGCCAAATAGGAATTGTTTGTGGCCTCCCCTTTAGAGGCAGCCGTTTTTTCCCCTATTCCACACTGACGGTATGGATGGAATGGTTAGGGGGTGCGGTGCTATATACATATTTTAATTAGGCTTCCTTCTGGTCACTGGGGTTGGCAGGTTAGGGGTGGAAATGGGCAGTAGGAGCAACTGCGCATGCTCCTTTGGGCATCTTTTAAATGGATGATGGACCGCCTCTCTCCAGGAACTAGAGGTTGTTACAACATCGCCTTCACTGGAGGTCTTCAAACAGAGACTGGACAATCATCTTTCTGGGATGGTTTAATGAACCCTGCATTGAACAGGGTGTTGGACCCGATGACCCTGGAGGTCCCTTCCAACTCTATGATTCTATGATTCTATAAGGAGAGAAGCAACTTAGAATTAAGGAGAAAATGCCTGACAGTTAGAACAGTGATTTTCAACCTTTTTTGAGCTGCGGCACATTTTTTACATATACAAAATCATGGGGCATATTGAGCGGGAGGGAATGGGGGGGCTAAAAAAGTTTGGACAAAAAAATTCTCTCTCTCTCCCTCCCTTTTGCTCTATTTCTCTCCCTCTTTCTCTCTCTTCCTTCGTTCCTCTCTCTCTCCATCCCTCTTTCTTTCTCTCTTCCTTCCTTCCTCTCTTTTTTGCTCTCTTTCTCTCTCCCTCCTTCCCTCCCTCTCTTTCTCTCTCTCTCTTGCTTTCTTTCTCTCTTTTTCTTTCTCTCTTTCTTTCTCTCTCTTTCTCTCTCTCTTGCTTTCTTTCTCTCTCTTTCTCTCTTGCTTTCTCTCTCTCTCTTTCTCTCTCTTGCTTTCTTTCTCTTTCTCTTTCTCTCTTGCTTTCTCTCTCTCTCTCTCTTGCTTTCTTTCTCGCTCTCTCTTGCTTTCTCTCTCTCTCTCTTTCTCTCTCTTGCTGAGCTTCGCGGCACACCTGACCATGTCTCGCGGCACACTACTGTGCCACGGCACACTGGTTGAAAAATACTGAGTTAGAACAATTGATCAGTGGAACGGCTTGCCTCCAGAAGTTGCAAATTCTCCAACACTGGAAGTTTTTAAGAAAAAGATTTTGGATAACCATTTGTCTGAAGTATTGTAGGATTTCCTGCCTACGCAGGGGGTTGGACTAGAAGACCTCCAAGGTCCCTTCCAACTCTGTTGTTATTATTATTATAAAATGGATCAACAAATCATCCTGAATTGTGGGCCCAATTGCCCCCCAAAAAGCTTGGTTGGAGACATGTGGAAGAGCCCTTCATCCGGCAGTCGATAGACAATGACTAAAATGAAGAGGATGAGGATGATGGCATCAACTATCAAGATCATCTTGAAGGAATAGAGCCAACACGTTATAAAAAACGAAGGAGAGAAAGCAATCCTTTCTGTGAATTGAATGCATTTTTTCTCTTTCTTCCCATTTTCTTATACCTTTAATATTTAAGTGCTGTCTCTAAACATTATTTAGGAGCAAATGCCTACATTCATTGTTCTTCTGCCTAAAAGGATTGCAATGAAATATACCTGAAGCTAAAATGCCGAAAGGCCTGACTTAAGAGACCAGGGGAACATCAAGCCATACACAAAACCTTTCCCAGCTTCAGTGAGATAGTTGACTAGCTCAGGCAGAATTATAGAATAATGAGATCAAATGTTACGGTTACAATTACAGCTTATCTTGACATCCTTCGGGAACTGAACAGCTTTGAATTGGAGCAATCTATATACTGTATTAATATCACAGCCTGCTCTGACTTTACTTTGAATGTTCCGGTGCATCAAATATAAAGAATTCTGTAAATAATGAAATTATGCAAATACAAGCTGGCTTGGTTCTGTCTTGGTCTGGCAGAAGCAGAATGGAGATTTAAGACTTCTTCCTTTTGTCCCTAAATAATATTTGATTTGATTTGATTGGATTGGATTTGTATGCCGCCCCTCTCCGTAGACTCGGGGCGGCTAACAACAGTAGTAAACAGCATATAACAATCCAATATTAAAACAGTTAAAAATCCTTATTGTAAAACCAAACATACATACAGACATACCATGCATAAAATTGTAAAGGCCTAGGGGGAAAGAGTATCTCAATTCCCCCATGCCTGGCGGCAGAGGTGGGTTTTAAGAAGCTTACGAAAGGCAAGGAGGGTGGGAGCAATTCTAATCTCTGGGGGGAGTTGGTTCCAGAGGGCTGGGGCCACCACATAGAAGGCTCTTCCCCTGGGTCCCGACATGCGACATTGTTTAATTGATGGGACCCGGAGAAGATCCACTCTGTGGGACCTAACTGGTCACTGGGATTCGTGCAGCAGAAGGCGGTCCCAAAGATAGTCTGGTCCGGTGCCATGAAGGGCTTTATAGGTCATAACCAACACTTTGAATTGTGACCGGAAACTGATCAGCAACCAATGCAGACTGTGGAGTGTTGGTGTAACATGGGCATATTTGGGAAAGCCCATGATTGCTCTCGCAGCTGCATTCTGCACGACCTGAAGTTTCCGAACACTTTTCAAAGGTAGCCCCATGTAGAGAGCGTTATAGTAGTCGAGCCTCGAGGTGATGAGGGCATGAGTGACTGTGAGCAGTGACTCCCGGTCCAAATAGGGTCACAACTGGTGCACCAGGCGAACCTGGGCAAACGCCCCCCCCTTGCCACAGCCGAAAGATGTTTCTCTAATGTGAGCTGTGGATTGAGGAGGACGCCCAAGTTGCGAACCCTTTCTGAGGAGGTCAATAATTCCCCCCCCCCAGAGTAATGGACGGGCAGATGGAATTGTCCTTGGGAGGCAAAACCCACAGCCACTCCATCATATCAGGGTTGAGTTTGAGTCTGTTGACACCCATCCAGGCCCCAACAGCCTCCAGACACCGGCACATCACTTCCACTGCTTCGTTGACTGGACATCTAATTCTTCAGTAAGGAAAATGTGTGCTGGTATAAATTCTGCTAAGCTATACAGCTCTCCAGTAATGAAACAACAACCACGAATGTCCAAGTGTTGGCCTTAACATATGGTGGGCATATTTAACTGCTGAATGGTCAAAGGTCTAATCATGTATATTTAAAGCAAATCAGAACTAATCAAAATGATTTAAGACTATTTCAGAGCATACATTTAGTCTGGACTGTTTATGAATCAAGCCCAGTGGGCTGGCATCAGGCTTTGAAAGGAGAAATAATAAGTGTGTTTGTTTTTAATCTTTGGAGCAGTCTGATGAAAGATTTGGTGATCTGTCAGGTGAAAAATCAATTTCAGTAAAAACCTCTTAGATGGCAGGAGTTCCTTTAAGGTCAGATTAAATTATTACATTCAAGCATAACATTCTTTGTTGATAATGGTAGCTGCAGAAAGCCAACCCAAGGTGCAAGACAATACATTCCTTAGCAAAAATATTACTAGTAGATAATATACATTTTTTTTTTTAAAAAAAGGAGCTGAAACCAAAAACTCCATAGCAAAGGGGTGTCTAACTCAAGGCCCACGGACTGCATCCAGCCTGTGGGGTTCTTAGATCTAGCCTGCAGAGCCACCCTGGAATCAATAGAGGACCAGTCTGTAGTGCCTCTGCTGGAGAAAACAGGCTCCCAAGCTCCATTTTTGGCTGTGACGGCCTCCTGCTATCCTTTGCCAATGAAAATGAAGCTTAGGAGGGCCACCGTCCCGAGCTCCGTTTTCACTGGCAGAGGGTTGCAGGAGGCCATTACAACTGAAAACAGAGTTCAGGAGCCTGTTTTTGCCGGCAGAGCTCTCTGGCCACCATAGTCACTGAAACAAGTGCTCTCACCCCCTGTCCACGCCCCCTGCTCCTTCCCTCCAAGATTAAACACAACTCCCCATGCGGCCCTCAATGAAATTGAGTTTGATACCCCTGCCATAGGACATATGTAGCCCAAACTTCATAAACATTTCAAAGACCTTTTGATCCCAAATAATTAGTATTATTTTAATGGCAGAAAGAGAGTTTACAATTTCTGACTTCAAGGCTGAGGAAGCTTTGTAGGAGGGCCAGCAGCTTTGCCATTTATATAAAAAAGCCAAATATCCTTTTTTAAAAATAATAATAATTAATACACAATACAAAACTAAAATCAAAAACAGATATGAACACATTTGGAAAAAAAAAGAAAAAGAAAAGAAAATAGAATAGAAAAGAAAAACAAGAATTTTAGAATTACAGAAATAAAATAAATTAACAATTGGAGAGATATTTGCTTTCTCATTCCTTCCTTCCTTCCTTCCTTCCTTCCTTCCTTCCTTCCTTCCTTCCTTCCTTCCTTCCTTCCTATATTCCTATATTTTATAGATCTACAATATAATATTATTGTAGATCTATAAAATCTGCGGAGAGGGGCGGCATACAAATCTAAATAATAAATAAATAATAAATTATATTTAACTTGCGGGTTACCATATTTATATTTTCACGCTTTCCTAAATTAACTATATTTCTTAACAACAAACAGAAATTTTTTCATATCTCTTTCCATTTTAAAGTTATAATAAGAACATATCATTAAAAAAAAACCTTTAAAGGTATAGAGACAATAATAACAAAAGAAACAGGGCTGACAAAACAATTCTAGCCAGATATCCTACTGACACCTCTGAGATCTTGCAATGGCACCCTTTAGATCCTGCCAATTGCATTCATGCTTTTTATATCTTGCCCAAGCATCAAAATGTCAAGAAAGATTGAAATATCAGTAGGGAACCGAATCAGCAAATGTCCCAGAAAACCAGCAAACAAATGTAAAAGCGGTAAACAAACTCAGTCTCAGTAAACAAAAATAGAAACAAATGTGACTACAAAAATCCTCAGCGAGTAACACAGATATTACAAATTATTTTGATCCAAATGCATAAGGTACACTCCATGTGTCATTCCATAGGAGAGGCATGTATCACAAAACCAAATTTTTCCAGAGTTAGTTGACTATGAATCTTCATAAACTATACTGTGTGCATGGACACACCACCAGGTTCTTCCTGGTTTGGACCGGTTCGCCCAAACTGTTAGCGACCCTCTGGTGATGTCACCATGACATCACTGACCTGGTTCAATCGGTGTCGGTCAGTGAGCGCCACCATTTTTACATTTTTAAATTTTTTTTAATTAAAATTTGTTTTAAAAAATTTTAAATATTATTTTTTTCTTCTGAGCGTGCACATAAGCCAAGTTTCTGGCACTGTTCCTGCTGTTGGCATCTTGTTTTGGGGTTTTTTAGAAAGAAATTTTTGGCACTGCACATGTGCGCACCCATGCAACATGAAAGGAAGTGAACCGGAAGTGAGGTAAGTTAGAATCTACCCCTGCACACCACCACTCATAATAGTAACAATATAGTCTATCACCAAATATTTCCAAATAAATTCCATATTAATGAAATAGACTGTACCACATTAATATGTAAAATGCATCACATTAAGCACGAAACATAGGGATTAGGATTAGAATTGTAAATAGATTAATCTAAATAGATTCATTCTAAATTGATTAGTGTTAATTCGTTCTAAGTAGATTGGAATTCTATTTAATTCTTTTAAATAGAATTATTAAATAATTGGGCACCTGCACAATCTGAAAAAAAAGGCATAGCTCCTTTATGAAGTTCCTTATCCAAAACACTTTTTCATCTTTGAATCCAAAGCAATCTGCAAACCTTTTAATAATTTGATTTAATTATTAACTAGTAATAGCAATAACACTTAGACTTATATACTACTTCGAAATTATGGAAATAAGATTAAATAACTTTGATAAAAATAAATTAGAGAAGCTGATGGCACGATGGAATAAGGTGAAAAATTATATCTTAAGTAGAATTTATGACGACAATGTGAAAAATAAATCCCAATCACTTTTTGTATGTAAAGAAATGTAAACCGAAGCTAAGGAAGAAATTGAAACTTATTGCAAATAATTTAACCCCCTAAATGGTGGTGGGGTTTTTATTGGTGTTGGGCACTGTTTCTTTAAGTATTTTTTGTTTGTTTGTTGCAATAAAATTTAATAAAAATATTTTTTTTTAAAAAAAGACTTATATACTATTTTATAGTGCTTTACAGCCCTCTCTATGCAGTTTACAGTCAGCATATTGCCCCCAACAATCTGAGTCCTCATTTTACCCACTTCGGAAGGATGGAAGGTTGAGTCAACCTTGAGCCTGGTGAGGATTAAACTCCTGGCAATGGGATTGCAGAAATTCTGCATGATTTGTTGCTGCCAAATTGCAGGCATATAGAAATATAATTATTAAATAATACGCAATCCTGGGAAAATATGCATTTGTTTTCAGAAGCCACACATAGATGCATATTTTCCCATGTGCTCTACAATACATTTTCTTTCTGAAACATTGAACATAGTCAATGTCTTTGGCTTACGGCAGCTACATACATATTTTTTTCAGATTGTAAATATCGGAAACCTGAAGGGTCTATTATTTTGACTGGCGTTCTTTTACCCTGAAATGCTGCAAACTACCATAACAGATTTTGCAAAAACGGTTTTTTAACAGATTAATAGAGTTGTAAGGGACCTTGCAGGTCATCTAGTCCAACCCCGCCTGCCCAAACAGGGGACCCTATATCTGCCCCTACCTAGAATCAAACTCACAATCTCCTGACTGTGAGACAAGAGCTCAACCTCTAGGCAGTGTAATGCAGAACGGCTCCCTCTGCTAATCTCTGTTGTTCTCTGTGAGAAAAGTGATGGATAACTTCTTATTTCAGAATAAATGCCTTCATTTTTATTGGCTGTTTGATAGCTCCACCTCTTTAAGCCACCAATCAGGATACAGGCAAGCTGTGGTTTGTTCTACCTAGCAACTGTGCCATTCCACACTAGCACCTAAGAAGAATGGCAAAATTGAGCTGAGTCTTTCTGCACCTCCTTTCAAATTCTATGTTCCACTCGTATATTAGCTGAATCTCTATTTATCTCAACACAATTTTTTCAACGTTTCTATGATCTGTTAGCCATGTGATTAAAAGAGCAATTTAAGAGGTTGCCTTACCTGACAGGTAGGTAGTGAGTGACAGAAGCACTATGAATTTCCATGATGATGGCATGACGTGGCTTCAAAGATCCTCAGGCCCCGTTTGGGTAGTGGTTAACAGCCGTAGGGTTCCTTCATTAAAAACCCAACCTGTTGAAATAATGCACAAATGATAAATCTTCTTTCTCTCTCTCCCCCAAGGTCCTTTCTGTTCTCTCTCTCTCTCAATAAAATTAAACAGTTCCGAAGACAGGCTACAAAAATGGTGGAAGGTCTTAAGCATAAAACTTATCAAGAAAGACTTCATGAACTCAATCTGTATAGTCTGGAGGACAGAAGGAAAAGGGGGGACATGATCGAAACATTTCAATATGTTAAAGGATTAAATAAGGTTCAGGAGGGAAGTGTTTTTAATAGGAAAATGAACACAAGAACAAGGGGCCACATGGAACAGATTTACATTAAACTTTATATTTCTGCATCTATGCATACATCCTTCGCAATCCTGTACACAAATTGTTTCAACCCCTGCCCTAAAAATGATGCTGTAGAAAAAGTGTGAGAAAATATTATTTTACTGAAAGAGTAGTAGATGCTTGGAACAAACTTCCAGCAAGCATGGTTGGTAAATCCACAGTAACTGAATTTAAAAATGCCTGGGATAAACATATATTCATCCTAAGATAGAATACAGGAAATGGTATAAAGGCAGACTAGATGGACCATGAGGTCTTTTTCTGCCGTCAATCTTCTATGTTTCTATGTTTTTAAAGTCTGGAGTCTTGCATCTGTTGCTAAGCTAATCAGTACATCTCTCTCTCTCTCTCTCTCTCATTTTCACTTGCACTGTCCCTTCAAATTTCTCTTTACCCCATCTTACAAACAACATTGAAGCGTGGAACTCATTGCCGGACTCAATTGTGTTAACCCCTAACCCCCAACATTTCTCCCTTAGACTCTCCACGATTGACCTCTCCAGCTTCCTAAGAGGCCAGTAAGGGGCGTACATAAGTGCACTGGTGTGCCTTTCGTCCCCTGTCCAATTGTCTTTTCTTTCTCTCACTTATCATATATATTTTCTTTCTTTCATATATCCTCTCCTCTAAGTTCACTTTATCCCTATATATATTACTACATGTCTATTTTTCTTCCTATGCATTTGTGTATTGGACGAATGAATGAAAGAATGAATGAATGATTGAATGAATGAATGAATGAATGAATGAATAAATAAATAAATAAATAAATAAAAACATGAAGATGGACTTATTCCAAGTTTCTTCCTCATTCTCCCTTCTGTTTTTGGACTTTGTAATTTATTTTCTTGTCCAAGTGTCTTCTTAATAACTCATTCCTTCCTAGCCCTCTTAATGGTTTGTTCCTATTTTCCCAGAGGATAGCTGCAAATTCATATACATTTACCACGCGTTTGCACCAACCTCCATCCCCACTCCTTTTCACTATGAAGTGAAGCAGTGCAGTCATTCAACTGATTATAGAAATAAACCAATATGCCTTCTGCAGAAGCCATGGTGACGCACTGCTTAGAATGCAGTATTGCAGGCTAACTCTGCCCACAGCCATGAGTTTGATCCTGACTGGCTCAAAGTTGACGTGGTCTTTCATTCTTCCAAGGTCTGTAAACTTGAGGACCCAGATTATTGGGGGCAATATGCTGACTCTGTAGATTGCTTAGAGAGGGCTGTGAAGCGATATATAAATCTAAGTGTTATTGCTATTGCTACTTGAATGTAAATGCTGCCCTGTTAACAGTGAAGGGTTACAAAAAAAATTAATACCACACTGCGGGTGTGGCTTATTTTGTGGGCATGGCTTGCCAGTCATGTGACCGGGTGGGAGTGGCTTGATGATCATGTGACCGGGGCGGGTTAAAAGTCATGTGACTGGATTAAAGGTGGCCAACTTGACGTCACTCATGTCAAGGGTTTTAGTTAGGGTTAGGGTGCCTGTCCTCTTCTCGCCTCAAAGAGATACAATTTCCCTATCTGTTTACTATTACTGAACATCCAAAATATACTATTTAATTCTATGTATATATGCCATATGTGTACATACGTATAACACACAGACACACAAAAACAAAAATTGCGTAAGCAACTTAAAACCCACCTCTGCTGTCAGGCATTGGGGAATTGAGATCCTCTTTCCCCCTAGACCTTTACAATTCTATGCATGGTATGTATGTATGTATGCTTGGTTTTTATATTAATATATTTTTAATCATTTCTAATATCAGATTACTATTTTACACTGTTTTATTGTCGCTGTTAGCCGCCCTGAGTCTCCGGATAGGGGCGGCATACAAATCCAATACATAAATAAATAAAAATATACATTATCTACTGCACAAATTGTACATAAGAAGAGCCATGCTGAATCAGGCCAAAGCCCATCGAGTCCAGCATTCTGTGTCACAGTGGCCCACCAATTGTATGTGTATGTACACATACAATTTCCGGGTCAATTGTATGTGTATGTACACACATACACAATCGCATGCACAGCTCTTCTAAAATTATACACATTCAACCTAATTTACTGCAATAGGAAAAACATACCCGGATCCTAGAAGGGGAAAAAAGAAAAAAATCAAAATGTTTCTACTGGTTCTGCCAGTTCTGTGTACCTGGTATGCAGTTATGAGCCCATCACTGCCTGTTAAGGACCTTCACTGCCTGTTAAGGACCTTCACAGCCATATTACAAGAACAAAGTACAATGTTCCCTCACTTTTTGCAGGGGATGCGTTCCGAGACCGCCCACAAATGTCGAATTTCCGCGAAGTAGAGATGCGGAAGTAAATACACTATTTTTGGCTATGAACAGTATCACAAACCTTCCCTTAACACTTCAAACCCCTAAATTGCAATTTTCCATTCCCTTAGCAACCATTCAGATTATTACTCACCATGTTTATTTATTAAAGTTTATTAAAAACATATTTATGAAAGGCAGACGAAAGTTTGGCAATGACATATGACATCATCGGTGGGAAAAACCGTGGTATAGGGAAAAAACCCGCAAAGTATTTTTTAATTAATATTTTTGAAAAACTGTGGTATAGACTTTTCGCGAAGTTCGAACCCGCGAAAATCGAGGGAACACTGTATACTTTGCTGTCGGTGTAAAGCTATTCTGAATTGTATGAAAATAATTCCAATCTCCACCTCGAGGTTCGACTACTGTAACGCTCTCTACATGGGGCTACCTTTGAAAAGTGTTCGGAAACTTCAGATCGTGCAAAATGCAGCTGCGAGAGCAGTCATGGGCCTACCTAGGTATGCCCATGTTTCACCATCACTCCGCAGTCTGCATTGGTTGCCGATCAATTTCCGGTCACAATTCAAAGTGTTGGTTATGACCTTTAAAGCCCTTCATGGCATCGGACCAGAATATCTCCGAGACCGCCTCCTGCCGCACGAATCCCAGCGACCGATTAGGTCCCACAGAGTGGGCCTTCTCCGGGTCCCGTCAACTAAACAATGTCGGTTGGCGGGCCCCAGGGGAAGAGCCTTCTCTGTGGCGGCACCGACTCTCTGGAACCAACTCCCCCCGGAGATTAGAACTGCCCCTACTCTTCCTGCCTTCCGTAAACTCCTTAAAACCCACCTTTGCCGTCAGGCATGGGGGAACTGAAACATCTCCCCCTGGGCACGTTTAATTTATGCATGGTATGTCTGTGTGTGTGACTGTTAGCATATGGGGTTTTTTAAATATTTAAATATTTTAAATTTGTCTGATTGCTTATGATTTGTTTTTTACATGTTGTGAGCCGCCCCGAGTCTTCGGAGAGGGGCGGCATACAAATCTAAGTAATAAATAAAATAAATAAAATCTCCTCGGAAATTCAGAAAGGTATATTGCCTCTGGTCCAACCCTGCAAATTCACTTTGAGTGTCGCTTGATGTCAAATTCAGGTGGTTTCCCCCCAAAAAGCACGTCTGTCTATCAAACTTTCATCATGTAGTCTCCGATACTGACAAAAGGAGGACAGTACAGTATTTCATCCAGGCAGCCGTAACTGTATTTATGAGGAATGCCAGCTACTGTGAAGCAGAAACCTGGAATGGAAGTAACTTCACACACATCCTCCTTGTAGCTCATCTATCTCTTTGGAGAGATACCTTCCCAGTGAAATATGCCTGTCAGTTGCCTTTGTTTCTTCTCTTCTATGATAATCAGTGCTTTAGTCTGTTTCTAGGGCTGGTGAAGTATGTCTTACATGAATATTGTGGTGACCGAGCTGTTGGAAAATGTACGTTCTAAGAATATTTAACTTGGCGTGGTTATTTCCTCCCCCGTTTCATTTTATTCAGCAAGAGGATAATAGCAAAGAATTATGTATTAAGAATCTGGAAGCTACTTATTAGTATTCTGAGGTTATCCTCAAAAAAAAAAAAGATAAATGTTTTTGGACTATATAGAAGCTGAAGGAAGTGTGACAATCGTAGCCAAATGGCTAAGCCTGCGTAGGAAAATCCTCTATTTGAAAAAAAGATTCAAAGTCCAATTTAAGAGGCAGGTGGAAAGGAATCTAGGCTGGGAATACAAAGCCTCCAAGACAGGCAGAAACATTCAGCACCTGAACAGCAGATTGAATAGGACACTAGCAAATATAGTAAGAATTTTTTTTTAAAAAAAAGTTTATGGTGAAATATATTGCTGTACTGTTTGTTTTGATAAACACGTTTATATATATATATATATATATATATATATATATATATATATATATATATATATATAGTCACATGTTTAAGCTGAATTTGAAAATTAAGGGAGACTAGGATAGATCTATTTCGGCCTTATTTTGGCCTCATCAGCTAGCCATACCCACATTATTTTACTGAAAGAGTAGTAGATGCTTGGAACAAACTTCCAGCAGATGTGGTTGGTAAATCCACAGTAACTGAATTTAAACATGCCTGGGATAAACATATATCCATCCTAAGATAAAATACAGGAAATAGTATAAGGGCAGACTAGATGGACCATGAGGTCTTTTTCTGCCGTCAATCTTCAGACTGCATGTCTGTAACTTGTTGCTTGTATCCTTATGATTTATATTAATATTGATTGTTTCCTGATTCTTGACAAATGTATCTTGTCTTTTTATGTAGACTGAGAGGCATATGTATCAAAGACAAATTCCTTGTGTGTCTAATTTATTCTATTCTATCTGTACTTAAAGATAATCTTTGATTTACAAGCCTTCATTTTGTAAAGAGCCATGTTTAATTACACAACTCATTCATAACCAATTGATACAAATTCTGTAGGAATATAATAGCAGAAAAATATATACAACTTTGTCCCTGCTCCTCTGCACAAAAGCAATACACAATAGCAATTTCTTCACGTAAAACTGCGTACATTCCTCTAGTTCTGTGGTGGTGAACCTATGGCATGTGGGCCATTGCCCCAGGCTGTAAATTAAGAACCACCTGTAACAATTCACATGCTCCAGATGAGAGAAGTAGAAATCTCTACTATTTTTGTTTTGTTTTCACTTTTTTGTTTTTCTTCCAAATCTTACTCCTGACTAGGCCTCAGTTAGAATTCAATGGCTCCAGACTGCAGTGGGCCTGTTTCCGTATTCTGAACTGCGCCCGAACAAAAATGAGAGTGTTGGAAGATTAAGCATTATGGTACATGCCAACAATTGTGATAAAATGGAAATGCATTCAGGAGAGCAAGTGAATCACCCAAGATCTAATTCATTTTGCAATTTGAGACCGGAGGGTGGCAAGATTCATTGCAAATATGTGAAATCTGAAGGCAATAAGATTTTATTCAAATCAATTCAGGAGTCAATTTGATAACAGTTCCCACTGTAGGTAGAGTGGGAACGTATTAAAGGACTTTCAGCTGTTTCCATTTTGGAAAAATGGGATAAATTTAGGATGATAGTAGGCTGTATAAAATACAGTGCACTACATTAGTGAAATATTCTCCCTGTAAATCTTCTGTAAGATGAGAAAAGAAACAGCATCCTTCCTCTAATTTTCTCCTACAGGACTTTTACTCCTCACCACTGTATTGGATTCCACCCACCTGTATTGCTGGTTATTTTTTCTTCTTTCCTTCCAACATTCTCAGCTTTAGAGTACAGAGAAGTATATTTTAATAATGTGTTTCAAGTAAAAATAATTGGAAAGTTGTTAGTGATGATACATTTGTTTCCTTTGTTGTCCAAAGGAAGAACCATAAAATGTTCTTTGTTGTATTTTCAGATGTCCCAAAATCAAAGAGGCTACTACCAAGAAGAGAGAGTCAAGTTATTCTCTGTTCTGTCTGGGTCACTCCAGAAGCCAATACCAACCCAAAAAGAGAAGCCAGACACACTGGTAAAAGGCAAAGGCAGTTTTATAAAATTCAAGAAAAACACAGGTAACAGAAAATGTCCTTACAAACAGGAAAATGCTGTATCTTCAGATATATCCACGAAGGCAAAAGTCCATGCAGCAATACAGAATTCTTGCTGCCAAGCCGAGGCTGTAGATAGCAGACCTACACCTCCCACAGGTCTTCCAAAGCTTCTGGGCCACAAGCCAGGAACAGAGACGCCGAGAAACAAGACAGGATAACGCAACTCCAAACTGCTGGCTGGGGAGAGCCCCCCCCGGGGGGGCTCTTATGCTGTTCTCCTTCATCCCATTCCTGATTTTCCTCTCCCCCGTCCGACTGTTCAGCCCCCTCCTCTTCGCTGTCATCCTCCTCTGGGCATGGAGCCAGAAGAGACACAGCCGGTCCCTGAGCAGCCTCAGGCTGAACCACAACAATTCTCCAAAGCATCTGGAGGCAGGACAGGATGCAATGGATGGAAACTAATGCACTTTGAAAGGCTAGTGATGTCCCACTTGAAAACCATCACAGATCCAATGTTAGATCCCCTGCAATCTGCATACCAAGCAAATAGATCGATAGATGATGCTGTTAATATGGCTCTGCACTACATCCTACATCTTGAATCTCCAAAGACCTATGCAAGGGTCCTCTTTGTAGACTTTAGTTCAGCATTAAATACCTTCAAACTGGACATTCCTTTAATTAAACTAAATCAGCTAGCGGTACCTGAACACAGTTGTAAGTGGATCACGAGCTTCCTAAAGACAGAATGCAGCAGGTGAATCTAGGCAAAATCCCATCAGATACTTGTACAATTAGCACAGGGGCTCTCCAAGGCTGTGTATTCTCACCATTTCTCTCTCTATACCAATAACTGCATCTCAAACTGAAGTTTGCAGATGATATAACACTGATTGGTCTCATTTGATGAAACCACATGCAGATGGGTGGTTGAATAACTAGCCTCGTGGTGCAACCGTAAAAATATTTATTTTATTTTATTTTTTTTATTTATTCATTTGTCCAATACACAATACATATGGAAGAGAATATACATGAAGTAATACAGTATATATATAAAGATAATATGTAAAACTAGAGGAGAAGATATATGAAAGGAAGAAAATATATATGATATATGAGATAAAGGAAAGACAATTGGACAGGGGACGAAAGGCACACTAATGCACTTATGTACACCCCTTACTGACCTCTTAGGAACCTGGAGAGGTCAATCGTGGATAGTCTAAGGGAGAAATGTTTGGGGTTAGGGGTTGACACTATTGAGTCCAGTAATGAGTTCCACGCTTCGACAACTCAATCGTTAAAGTCATATTTTTTACAGTCAAGTTTGGAGCGGTTAATATTAAGTTTGAATCTGTTGCGTGCTCTTGCATTGTTGCGGTTGAAGTTGAAGTAGTCATTGCTGCATATGTCATTGCAGCATATGATCTTGTGGGCAATACTTAAATCGTGTTTTAGGCGCCGTAGTTCTAAGCTTTCTAGAACTGAACACACTCAAAACTGTAGAAATGGTGGTAGACTTTAGGAGAAACCTTCCCATTCTATCACCTCTTACAATACTAGACAACACAGAATCGACAGTAGAGACCTTCAAATTTCTATCATATGTCAAGACCTAAAATGATGACCTAACATCAAAAAGTCATCAAAAAAGCACAACAAAGAATATTCTTTCTGTACTATAATCAGAACTGCAGGAAAAATAATTACTGTCAATCTCCCTTCCATTGCGGACCCATATACTGCGCCATGAAAAGACGGCCAGGAAAATATTTACTGACCCCCTCACATCCTGGACATAAATTGTTTCAACTCAAAACAATGCTATAGAACACTTCACACCAAAACAACTAGACACCATAACAGTTTTTCCTTGAACGCCATCACTTTGCTAAACAAAACTGTCAAACTGTTCACTAAGGTTGCATTACTATTATTATTAGTTTCGATTGATTCCTGGTTGCTTATTTGCACCCTATGACAATCATTGTGTTGTACCTCATGATTCTTGACAAATGTATTTTTTTTCTTTTATGTAGACTGAGAGCATATGCACCAATGATAAACTCCTTGTATGTCCAATTTGGCCAATACATTATTCTATTCTATTCTATTCTAATCAAGAAGGAAAGCAACCTAGAACTCAAGAGAAATTTCCTGACTTTGAGAAGTATCAATATTATTAACATTGTGAGAAACTTTACCTCTACAAAATTACCATTCTTCTTTTTTTAAAAAAATGAGACAACCAATCATGATCAAACAAAGCTATCAACTAATATTTATCTTTTCCCCTCTTAGTTAAAGAAACACTTCATTTGTGTTTCTCAGCTTTTGGGGGAAGGAACAGCACTGGTGCTGAAATTTTCCAACTATCTCTTGGGAAACGTCCAACTTCTTAGTACCAAAATTATATTTCTCACTCAAAACTCAGTATGTTCTTTTAAGAGTATAGTTATAAACAGATTCACTTTTCATTGTAAAAATATTTAAAAATTATGCATATCACTTTTCCCATTATTTCTTCTCTTGGCATCTTTCCAGGATCGCAGACTTCTTGCCAATTCTACAAAAGAGGTTCTGCCTCGCCAGCTGTTCTTGAAACTTCTGTTCTTTTTACATTTCCCCAAGCCTTTCCAGATGTTTTCTAAGCAGGATTCATTCATAGAATACATACATTGGACGGTGTGCAAAGAGATTTCCATAAGTAGCTCATTGTCCACATTATCAGTCTATTATATTATATATTATCATATGCTGCAACGTTCTACCTGTCAATGACTATTTCAGCTTCAATCACAACAACACAAGAGCATGCGACAGATTCAAACTTAATATTAACCGCTCCAAACTTGACTGTAAAAAATATGACTTCAGCAACCGAGCTGTCGAAGTGTGGAACTCATTACCTGACTCAATAGTGTCAACCCCTAACCCCCAACACTTCTCCCTTAGACTATCCACGACTGACCTCTCCAGGTTCCTTAGAGGTCAGTACATAAGTGCACCAGTGTGCCTTCCGTCCCCTGTCCAATTGTCTCTCCTTATCTCATTTATCTTTTCTTCCTTTCAAATATGTTCACCTATACTTTTATATCTTTTCTTCTATTCTTTTCTTTTATATTATTACATATCTTTCTCTTCAATGTGTATTATGTATTGGACAAAATAAATAAATAAAATAAATATTGCTGTTGACAAGAAAACTAAACTCGTTTGCTGGTGTTCTTATATCCTACAGCTGATTTATGTTAGAACCCATGTAAAAAGGGGACAAGGCTTTGATTGTATGGTTGTGTCTGCCATCTTGAATTGTTTGACCTGCTGTGGAAGTACGGTGTACTAAGAAAAATTGCAAACACCTGTGCTGCCATCTGCCCCTGCTATTTGTGCCTTCTGCCCAGTGTCAACATGACAGAGTTGCCAATAAGCCTTGAAATGTGTGTTGGAGCAGCCAACAGGAGAATGAAGCATATTCATGATTTGGAAATTATACAACCATAAGCAAAGGGAGTGGAGCAGCTGAATAAAAGAAGGAGGTTTTTTCCCCCCTTTGGAAAGGGGTAAATGGAAAAGAGGAAATGATGCACAGGAAAAAATAAGGAAGAAGAAGAAGGAACAGGGAAGTGTTCGGAAACTTCAGGTTGTGCAGAATGCAGCTGCGAGAGCAATCATGGGCTTCCCCAAATATGCGCATGTTACACCAACACTCCGAAGTCTGCATTGGTTGCCGATCAGTTTCCGGTCACAATTCCAAGTGTTGGTTATGACCTATAAAGCCCTTCATGACACCGGACCAGATTATCTCAGGGACTGCCTTCTGCTGCACGAATCCCAGCGACCAGTTAGGTCCCACAGAGTGGGTCTTCTCCGGGTCCCGTCAACTAAACAATATCGCTTGGCGGGACCCAGGGGAAGAGCCTTCTCTGTGGCGGCCCCGGCCCTCTGGAACCAACCCCCCTAGAGATTAGAATTGCCCCCACCCTCCTTGCCTTTCAGAAGCTGCTTAAAACCCACCTCTGCCACCAAGCATGGGGGAACTGAGATACTCGTTCCCCTTAGGCCTTTACAATTTTATGCATGGTATGTCTGTATGTATATTTGGTTTTATAATAAAGGTTTTAACTGTTTTAATATTGGATTGTTATATGCTGTTTTTATTGCTGTTGTTAGCCGCCCCGAGTCTATGGAGAGGGGAGGCATAGAAATCCAATCAATCAATCAATCAATCAATCAATCAATCAATCAATCAATCAATCAATAAATAAATAAATAAATAAATTGACTGACAGACAGACAAACAAGCAAACAAGCAAACAAGCAAACAAACAAACAAACAAATAAATAAATAAGCAAGCAAGCTGTTTGTCAATTTTTCCAATTGTCAAGTAGCAGTGAGGACACCTGATTCCGTTTATTATGGAACACCCTTCTGAACAATTGATTCGTATCGAAACTGTGTCACAGCCAAATAAGTTATACATCAATGATTTCTTTCATCCAAAACATTTTTTCCAATAACACAGATTGATTATGTTTGATTAAAACAAGTCTTTTCATGTCAGCTCCGAGAACAATTTAACATGGCCCAACCAAACTTCCGTTCTTTATTTCCTCATATCTTACAGACAGAACCTTGCCAGAATATACCTATACTACACCAACCTAACAGATATAGCTAGGGAAATTTTAGGAAACATCTATCCTGCATATCATCTTCTTCCCGTGATTCAGACTGTGCTGTACCTTGTCTAGATTTACCCTTGGAAATGTGTTCTCTCCTTACTTGGAACCTGCTGTAATTATTATGGATAGAAATTCTAATAATGTAATGAGAGAAGGAAGAACTATCCAGAGGCTTATGACCAAATAATCTGTTTGCAATGAAAATAAACAGATTTATGTTTATAAATAAACATATATATTTATAATGCGGCGTGTCAAATGAAATAGGACAGTGATGGCGAATCTTTTTCCCCGCGGGTGCCAAAAGAGTGTGGGCTTGTGCTATTGCACCTATGCAAGTACCAACACCCATAATTCAATGCCTGGGGAGGGCGAAGGAAAAGACAAATTTCCAATGGTGTTAGCAACTAAAGTTTCTATTCTGGCATCTCGGAACATATTTTTACAATCCAACCAATCAGGCATTTACAGGGGGGTGTCCCTCTGACCTCTTGCCAATCAGCTTAAACATCTGTTGGAAGAATTGGCACTAATCATATACAGTAGTACCTCTAGATACGAGCTGCTCCACATGCGAGTATTCCAAGTTACGAACCGCGACGCGAGCGAAATTTCTTTTCGACACCTGAGCTCAAATTCGGGATATGAGCCAAGCTTCCACTAGGTGGTGCAAGAATCTCCTTGCTTCCAGTTATCTCGGCGCGAAAAACAAAGTTTAAAGGCATTCGTTCGAGATGCGAGTTGATCAACTTACAAGCTCGGGTCTGGAACGAATTAAACTCGTATGTCGAGGTACCACTGTAGTTGGGGGTTACCACAAGATGAGGAACTGTATTAAGGGGTCGCGGCATTAGAAAGGTTGAGAACCACTGCTCTAGAGGCTGGAAACAGCCTGTTTCTCTTATGGCCCCAGTAGGCTTGTGTTTTTCCCTCCCCAAGTTCCAAAGGCTTCCCTGGAGCCGGGGGAGGGTAAAAACGCCTTCCCCCATCCTTCCAGAGGCTCTCTGAAAGCCAAAAATGCCCTCCCAGAGCCTCTGTGTGAGCCAAAAATCAGCTGGCCGAATACACACATGCACGTTGGAGCTGAGCTAGGGCAACGGCTCACATGCCAGCAGGTATGGCTCCATGTGCCACCCGTGCCATAGGTTTGCCATCACTGAAACAGGAGAAGCAACAAATAACAATAGCGAAAGACAAAAAAAGAAAAGAGACTCAAAGTAAGATCTGGATGAAACAGAGAAGAAAAATATTACACTGCTTACACTAGTTACACTATTAATACAGGGGGGAAATTGAGCAAGCTAAAGAAATTTTGAGGATCGGGGTATTTAGCTGAAGGAATAAAAACAAATGTGCTGAAGGGCATTCTACAAATACAGTATGTCAATCACAAAGGAAGTCTCTTAGAATTCTAAACAGTCCACAAATAATGCTCCTACCTTCTGTTTCATTTGGATAGACTGAAAAGTGTGGAAGCATTAGGAAGCTATGAATAGATGTCAGAAAACATGGCTCTCAACAGTAAAACATTCTCATCAGCGAGTTATGCAGCAAAGGCTTTTCTTTCTCTACTCCATACAGCTTTTGTCTGTGCATTCGCACGGAGGCAGTGCAATTAATTACATTTCCATCCATGCCAAAAATATTAATTTAGAATATATTTCCAGTTTACCACTTAGACTAATTTGGGAGCTACACATATCGCTCACAGATGTGAAGTATTAAAAGTAAGAATGAAGGTTTAAATATACAGTGATACCTCGTCTTACGAACTTAATTGGTTTCGGGACGAGGTTGAAAAGTTTGTAAGATGAAACAATGTTTCCCATAGGAATCAATGGAAAAGCGATTAATGTGTGCAAGCCCAAAATTCACCCCTTTTGCCAGCCGAAGTGCCCTTTTTGTGCTGCTGGGATTCCCTCCATGGGAAACCCCACCTCCGCACTCCCATGTTTTTGCAATGTTGTAGGGGAACCCCATCAGCGCAAAAACGAGCACTTCACTGGCAACTTCGCTGGCAACCCTACCTCCGGACCTCTGTGTTTTTGTGATGCTGCAATTTCACTGAGGCTCCCCTTGCTGGGAAACCCCACCTCTGGACTTCCGTTGCCAGCGAAGTGCCTGATTTTCCCCTGCTGGGATTCCCCTGAGGCTCCCCTCCATGGGAAATCCCACCTCCAGACTTCTGTGTTTTTGTGATGCTGCAGGGGAATCCCAGCAGGGGAATCCCAGCAGCGCAAAAACGGGTGCTTCGCTGGCAACGGAAGTCCAGAGGTGGGGTTTCCCATGGAGGGGAGCCTCAGTGAAATTGCAGCATCGCAAAAACACAGAAGTTCTCAAAGCCCCACCTCCTACTCTTTACATTTAATCATTGTATTACCTAGCGTGTCTATGTCTTACTGCCTATCTTCATCTAGGGTTTTCTATTGCCGTATAGTCTATCCATTGCATAAAATGACATTTTATCTTTCAGCAGCTATACTTCCCTATTGAGATAGGAAAATGTAACATAGTACATAAAGATACTTCCCTATCTCTATGTATTATGTTACATTTTCCCATCTCAACATTTCTTAGCTTTTCTTCGCTTAACTATTTTCTATGCTCCATAACTGTTTTTAAATTTTATTTTTGTATGTCTGCAGCTCTTGAAACCAAACACTATCCATTTATATTGAAATCCCCCTTTTTATTTCTTCTTTAAACACAAGTAATATGAAACACTACCCCTTGAGTGTTATACCTGCTGCTCTTTTACTTCCTTCTGCTACTTCTTTGTTGACATTGGTTAGGCTCTTCCTTATCTTATAATTGCAGATAATGAACCACATTTTGGATGAAATCTAAGATAGTCACCCATTTGCTCATTTTCCCGAAAAGGCTCGGTTGCCAGTTAATGTAAAGAACACAAAATTACTCTGTCTGTGGCAAATACTGAATCCCAAGTTCAACTTACATGCTATATATGTACAGGAAGCTGCATTGAAAGAATATGAGTGTTGTTTTAAAATTGGATGAAATAGCCTCAATTATCCATGCTCTACTGATGACACTATTTTAATAACTGAAAATTCAAGGTACCTGTAAGCTCAAGTAATAAATGTTAAGGAGCACAGAGAAAGAATGGGACTAACATTAATTATGAAGCAGACCAAATTAATAAGAGTAGGTACAACAACCAGCCTTAGAATTGATAATGAAGATGAGTAAGGGAATGAAATTAACTTTCAGCTATAATTTGGAAGAAAGTTTCTACAAGATGATTGGTATTTAATAATACCTGATAAATTTCAAAGGTATATAATGGTGGTGTCAAACATACGTTGGAAATGTAATTATTCTAAAGGTGCCTTTTATCACCTTTGGTGGAGATGTAAGACGTTTAAGAGAGATTGGGATCAAATTTGTGTTTTAATTTGGAGGATTCTTAAAACAAATGTACAATTGAAGCCAGACATTTTTCTTTTAGGTTTGATGGAGAAGCAGGTGGAGGTGGAAAAATAATTTTGTTTTTGTATATGATAACTGTATATGACTTTTGTATGCATAGGCATGGAAAGACACACAGATTCACACAATGGAAGAATGGATAGTGGATATGGATAATGGAAGATAATGGAATTGTCCGAGATGACAAAATTAACTACCTACTATTATTTTAACTATTAAAGATAAAATTAACTTTAAAGATTCTTCTTTGTTTTTCTTTCTCTCTGTTCTCTATGTCTATGGAGATTCTTGATCATTCAGGTCATGGCTGTCCCCAAAGGTGTTTTTTTCAAGAGGCAACTGGACTTTTGTTAAGATATTCATGAACTGGGAGAGTCACTGGTAACAAGGTCAGCCCAGTGAAGGGCTACCAAAAATTTTACTACCACACTGTGGGCGTGGCTTATGCAGGACGCCCTGCATTTTCTTTCAACATCTTACAGTGCAAATTGGGTGCTCTGGGGTGGAGCTCCATTTTCACTACTCCACTGCGTACCCCCTTGTCCAGGCAGCAGCCCACCCCTGGGTCAGCCAATGAATAGGCATAGCAACTAAGTCAGCCAATGGGAGCCAAACACATCTGAGTCTGTGCCGAGAATCGAAACTGAAGCTAGAATGCTGGATGTGGCTCAGTCAACTCTGAACACTGAAATGAAACTAATTGTTCCCTCCGCCTATGTGTTTGCTTGTAAACGCTTGAAGAAGAATCTACATTGGTATTGTATATATATTCTTGTATATAAACAAGTTTCTTATTTAAATGAATCCTGCTACATCAGTCTGCCTGTGTGCACTTTCTGGGATTATTTTCCTGCAACAAACTGATAACTTTCTGGTTTGTTTTGTACTGTATTGTACAAAACTACCTGTATGTTTTATCCCGAATCAAACATTCCATGTATTGTATTGTAAGTCAACCTGCGTTGTATTTCTAGAAGACATTTCACTTCCCATCCAAGAAATCTCTGCAGCTCTCTTTCCTATAATTTCTCACAGTACAAAATACAGTGTATATGATCTGATACAAGTCAAATGGCATAATGTTAAGGTGATCAATTCTTTTACAATGAAAAAGAGGATGGAAAAAATTAAGAAAAAAGTACAATGTAAATAAGTGAAACATTTTATTAATTTAAACAAAATTACACTAATTATGTTTACATCCCTTTTAATTGTTTAATCAAATGAGTATTTTTGCATTGAATGAATATTTTTTGTCAATATATCATTTTCTAACACTATATTTATAACCAATATATAGTGTTTGTTATTACCTCTAAAGCCCTGAATAACATAGCCCAGACTATCTTCGAGATCGCCTTCTGCTGCACAAATCCCAGGGTCCCATCAAACAAACAATGTCGGCTGGTGGGACCTAGGGGAAGAGCTTTCTCCATGGGGGCCCCGGCCCTCTGAAATCATCTCCTCCTGGAGATTAGTACTGCCCCCACCCTCCTTGCCTTACGAAAGAGTTTAAAAACTCATCTTTGCCGTCAGGCTTGGGGTTTTTAGGTCTTCCCTCTAGCCAATCAATGTTTTCTAGTAAGATTGTCGAATGAGTGGTTAATTTTTAGGATTGTTTTTAATGTATTATTAATTTGATTGTTTATTATTGTTTCTTGTATATGCTGTGAGCCGCCCGAGTCCTCGGAGAGGGGCGGCATACAAATCCAATTAAATAAATAAATAAATATAATAAATATTGGAAATTTTGGAGCAAGAAATATCCTTCATATTAAACTTTACGGTAAGCGCTGAAGCTATAATATTCCCACCCTGAGTCTTCGGAGAGGGGCGGCATACAAATCTAATAAATTATTATTATTATTATTATTATTATTATTATTATTATTATTATTATTATTAATTAGATTTGTATGCCGCCCCTCTCCGCAGACTCGGGGCAGCTCACAGCAGTGATAAAACAATATACAGTAATATACGTTATATATAAATATATACTGTGTTTCCCCAAAAATAAGACAGCGTCTTATATTAATTTTTGCTCCCAAAGATGTGCTACATCTTATTTTCAGGGGATGTCTTATACTTTTTCCAATGAATTGTATCCTGTATCCCGCTGCAGCAAAAACGCATCCAAACACGCAGCTGTATGTTGGATGTGTTTTAAATCTGATTGATGCAGCGTTTTGGGATGCAATTTATGGATAGCAGTGTTATATATGTTCTGTTTGGGAATGCTGTGAAATGAAACATCTCCTACGTCTTACTTTCGGGGGATGCCTTATATTAGGCAATTCTACGAAACCTCTCCTATGTCTTGCTTTCGGGGGTGACTTATTTTTGGGGAAACAGGGTAATAATAATAAATATATATATTCACCAAGGAAGAAATAATTTCGTATTTCCATTAGAAGTAAACACGAAGTATAATTTAGAGGCAATAGTGGGAGACAAGTGCAAGACACATGAAGTTCTCCTATGCCCTGCACGTGCGTTTCATAATTGTGTCTTTCCAAACTGTGTGAACACATGACACATAACAGTTTGGCGCGGCATCTCTGAATACAGAGATTAACAGATTAGTTTTAAAATATCGAAAAGCAGGACAGGTTGGAGGGCATTTTTCGAGGAAGGACAGAATCTACAAAAGAAGGACTGTCCTCCCTAAAGGAGGACAATTGGTCACCTTAATAATGTAATCATCACCGCCTTCCTCCCCACATATGCATTATTTCTCACACCTATTTTTGTTCCTGAGGACAGAAGGGAAAATGGTAAGAAAAACTCTGAGTATGGCGCGATCACTTATTTTACAGTGTCAGCTATAATCAGAACATAGAAGGATATGCTGAATCTCAAGGGCAGCGAGACACCCTTCATTTAAAAAAATCTTAAACTGCATTTCCACATTACCCAGTCCTACTGATGTTCACTCAGCCATGTTAAATTCAATAAATATTACTCTTGAGTAGGGGGCTTTATCCGATTGGAACTCAAAAGTTCAGAGTTTGCGTGAAAGTTCTCCTGCATTTAGCCATGACAGCAAAGCATTTCCATTACAAGATTTATGACTGTTGCTCAACAGGGAAGCCAACTTCTATTATGAACAAAATATATAAAATGTTTGCTGTTTCCTTCCCACTGTGGTTCTATGAAAGACATTGCCAGAAATGGTATGTTCGCAATTAAGTTTTCTGTATGAAATGGGTTAATGGGTGGGCCTCCTATCGAGTTTTTCAAATTAGAGCATGGATATAGCTATGAGGAATGGGGCTTTGCTTTATTTTATTTTATTTTATTTCCCAAATCTTCTCCATTCGTTCTAGGAATACATTTCCAAATGGGGGCATCAAAAGTTGCTACAACTGTGCGTTTGTTTTAGTCTCCGGCATATATTACTTCTTCACTTATTAGTTTTTAGTATTCGAGATTGAGCATTTCAAAAGGCATTAAAATGTGATTTATTGAGAGTCCAAATATGGATGTGCATACTGGGGCTTGCAGATTTCCTCGAAACAGGGACTACGGAACGTGTGGGAAATATAGAAATAGCCGGAAGCTGTTCTAGAGAAATTGTGGGAGTCAGGGGGGTGGGGGGTGAGGAGACATGACAGCTATTGAAAAAGAGGGTTTAACAGAGAACAATGGGATCATAAAGAAGACTTCTGGTGGTGACGTTACTGTGTAGAGAATTTTAGATTTTTAGATTTTATTGGATTTGTATGCCGCCCCTCTCCGTAGACTCGGGGCGGCTAACAACAGTAGTAAACAGCATATGACAATCCAATATTAAAACAGTTAAAAACCCTTATTGTAAAACCAAACATACATACAGACATACCATGCATAAAATTGTAGAGACCTAGGGGGAAAAAGTATCTCAATTCCCCCATGCCTGGCGGCAGAGGTGGGTTTTAAGAAGCTTACGAAAGGCAAGGAGGGTGGGAGCAATTCTAATCTATGCGGGGAGTTGGTTCCAAAGGGCCGGGGCCGCTACAGAGAAGGCTCTGAGGGAACAGGGCACTGCTCCCGAAGCTTGTATTTCCTCATGTGGGGAGGGCCCTGTTATCTATCTAGCCATGGTTTGCTGACTCCTGGTTTAGGAGATGTATAAAAACAACCAGAAATAGATACTCATGGTATAAACGGGAGGCAACTACAATGATTGGCTCCCAATGACAAAAGGTTAATATTATTATTATTTATTTTATTATTATTTATTAAATTTGTATGCCGCCCCTCTCCGTATACTTGGCGTACCAAATAAAATTGTGCAAAGGCTCCCCTAATAACAGTTCCCAACTGTTAACTGAGCCAAATGGAGTCTCCAATTACAGGCAAGTTCCACTATAGAAGTATACGCCCATCAAGCTCATCTGATTGGAACCCATACAGCATCTCGGACATTAACACCCTCGAAAATGTCCAAAGATACTTCACCAGAAGAGCCCTTCACGCCTCCACCAGAAACAGAATACCCTACGAAACTAGACTTACAATCCTGGGTCTAGAAAGCTTAGAACTACAACGCCTGAAACATGATCTAAGCATAGCCCACAAGATCATATGCTTCAATGTCCTCCCTGTCAACGACTACTTCAGCTTCAACCACAACAACACACAAGCACACAACAGATTCAAACTTAATATTAATCGCTCCAAACTTGACTGCAAAAAATACGACTTTAGTAACTGAGTTGTCGAAGCATGGAACTCTTTAGCAGACTCTGTGCTGTCATCACCTAACCCCCAAATTTTACCCTTAGACTATCCACAGTTGACCTCTCCAGATTCCTAAGAGGTCAGTAAGGGGCGTGCATAAGTGCACCAGCATGCCTTCCATCCCCTGTCCTAATGTCTCTCTTATGTTTCTACTAGCTCTATCTATATGAACTCTATTATTCCCAATGATTATTTCTTACATATTATTCCAAATGTCTTATCTTCTATTCTTCTATTGATGTATTTTACTATGACTATATCCTCTGAAACCTACAGCACATTATGTATTAGACAAAACAAATAAATAAAAATAAATAAATAAGATCTTAAATTTGATAATATTGCAGCACTTCCAAAGTTGTTGAGCTGAAAATACACGATCTCGGTCCTATCAATCATCTCAAGAATCAAAGCCCTTAGAGTCCATCAAACAAGTAGAGCAACTGGTGTGCATTTGTGCCTCTATCACTCAGGGGTATCATATGTGTGTGATTCAATTTGTTGATACTAAAAACAGTCAGAAAAGAGCATGTTTCTGTCACTGGAATAGAAATCCCAAGGAGAATCTCTGGAGGATTGCACATCTGTTTCGGGAGCCCTTTTGTTTACCCTGTTAACATATTACTTAGCGATCCAAGGAATATGCCAGATTCAATACAGTGAAAAGAATGACACATTCCATCTGTAGGGAAGTTAAAGACCAACAAACAGGCTGTCATTTCCAGCTTCTAGTTTGGAATAAGAATGTTCATCTGACATCCTACAGGGCACACCTTGAGATGTCAAATACACACAACTGCAATTGGGAATATCTTGCAATGGTGTTTTTTTCTTAAAGATGTAATAAATTCCTCTCATCTTGCCTACCAATGCAGACACTTTCTTACTTTCCTCTAAGTCTCATCATCCCTTCTCCATACAATTTAACAATTTAGGTGCTGTTGTAGAAGCAGTGAAAATCACAAACGGAGTCCTTCTATTTCCCTCCCACTGCTTGGGTATCCAGACATGAATAGAATTGTTTACAGAATGTTCTGCCTGACTGGCTCAGCAATGTGCAATAGTCCAAGGAAAAGAAATCAAACACACACGTGCTCTGCTAATCAGCAAATTTGTATTAGATAAACAAAAATGGCTTACTCAAAAACAGTTTTTATTGTCCAAAAACAGTGCAAGGCTTACTTCAGCCGTATACAAAAACACAGGGAAAAACAAACAAAGACAACCTGGAATGAGCGACGACGTTTCAGGAGTCCTTTTGAATCTTTGAAGCAAACAGCAAGTCCCAGAGTTTTCACCTCCCACTTGTCTGAAAAAGCTGGGTTGAAAACTCCAATGGCACAGAAACTTTGAAGCAGTAACCACAAAACACCACAGATAAACAGCCACAGTTTGCCTTGGCCTTTGTTCCCCTTTTATCCCTTTAGCCCACATTAAGGGAACCACACCCAGCCCTCAGTATAAGACCCACACCCAGCCCAGGTGCTCCTATAATGATTTGTAATACTCCTTAAAGCGATCCCTTCTTTGCATAGCTCTTCGGCTATGTAGATCAATATATTGATCTGCAGAAGAACTCAGGGAGGAAAGACTGTCTGAGGGACTGCAGGCCAAATCCCCTGGGCTGTCTGCTGAATCCTGCATCCCAATGGCCTCGTCCTCCTGGCTGTCTGCCACATCTTCCTGGCTGTCTGCCACATTTTCCTGGCTGTCAGCCAGGCTTTCACATTCACTTTGTGCCGCGTCTCTCCCATCTGTGGGAGCAACGGCTGGCCCAGGCCCAAACATAACACAGAATAGAATATAATTATTTATGGACCACGTGTGATTGGATGCACAAGGAATTTGTCTTTGGTGCATAAGCTCTCGGTGAACATAAAAATACATTCATCAAAAATCATAAGATACAACACTTAGTGATAGTCATAGGATACTACATAAGCAACCAAATCATACTAGGAAACTAAATAAAACAATATAATCAAGCAACAAGGTTATAGTCATAAGTAGGAGGAGATAAGTAATAGGAAGAGTGAGACGAATAATAGTAATAAAAGCTTAGTAAGTGTGAGTTTCTTGAGTTGGCACAGAAAGAAAATTCTTAATTGTGCTTTTTTCATGACGTTTTTGATGTTAGGTCCATTTTAAGTCTTGAGATATGATAGAACATAGAAACCTGAAGGTTGAATATCTTAGAGAAACGAAATTTTGCCAAAATTGTATACATAATATAAATGGATGTAGCCCAAATAAATTATTGTATTTTTTGGAGTATTAGTACAGTGGTCCCTCTACTTAAGAACTTAATTTGTTCTGTGACCAAGTTCTTAAGTAGAAATGTTCTTAAGTAGAAGCAATTTTTCCCATAGGAATCAATGTAAAAGCAAATAATGCGTGCAAACCCATTAGGAAAGAAATAAAAGCTCAGAATTTGGGTTGGAGGAGGAGGAGGAGGAAGAGTAGGAAGACAGTCGCTGCAGAAGGAAGAAGGTGAGGTGCCACTCTCAAATTTTCTTGGAATTTTTTTTGGGCTCGGGTTCTTAAGTAGAAAATGGTTCTTGAGAAGAGGCAAAAAATCTTAAACGCCCGGTTCTTATCTAGAAAAGTTCTTAAGTAGAGGCGTTCTTAAGTCGAGGTACCACTGTATAAATATTATGTGTTGTAAGAGTCTTCGGAGAGAGGTAGCATAGAAATGCAATCAATCAATCAATCAATCAATCAATTGCACCTCCCCCCCTTAAAAGAGGCTGAAAATTTGGGTGGGTCTTATATTTATTTATTTATTCAATTTATTTTATTTTATTTATATGCCACTCAACTTTCAAAGGACTGTGGGTGGCTTACAACTGAAACGAGATATCTAAAAAAGACAATTTTAAACAATTTTAAAGAAGAGAGCAACCAAAATTATAAAAGTACTAGAAACAAAGACATACGAAGAGAGGTCACTGCAACTGGGCATGGATAGTATATACAGGTACTTGAGGGGTTGCTACAGAAAGGAGGGAGTCACACTATTTTTCAGGGCACTAGCAGCCCAGACCAGGATCAATGGATGGAAACTGATGGAGGGGAGGAGAGATTCAACCTGGAAATAAGGAAAAACTTTCTGTTGGTGAGGGTGATCAACCAATGGAATGGCCACTGGTTGTGAATGCCCCAACACTTGACATATTCAAGAGGAGATCGGACTGCATCTGACTAGAGTGGTGTAGGATTCCTGCTTGAGCAGGAGGTTGGATTAGATGACCTGCAAGGTCCTTTTCAACTCAACTCAACTCAACTCAACTCAACTCAACTCAACTCAACTCAACTCAACTAAACAAACAAACAAACAAACAAACAAACAAACAGGAACTGGTGATGTTCTTTTTATTTAACAAATCCCAGCAACCAGTTAGATCCCACAGACTTGGTCTCCGGGTCCCATCAACTAAACAATGTCGTTTGGCGGGACCCAGAGGAAGAGCCTTCTCTGTGGCGGCTCCGAACCTCTGGAGTCAGATCCCTCCAGAGATTAGAACTGTCCCCACCCTCCTTGCCTTTCATAAACTCCTTAAAACCCACCTGTGTCGTCAAGCTTGGTGGAACTGAAACATCTCCCCCTGCCTATGTAGTTTATTGTGTGTATGATATGACTGTATGTATGTTTTTTATATATTGGGATTCCTTGTTTTTTAGACTTTTTAAAATGTATTACTGTTATTTTAGATTCTAACTATTAGATTTGTCATTGTATATTGTTTTTATCATTGCTGTGAGCCGCCCCGAGTCTATGGAGAGGAGCGGCACACAAATCTAATAAATAATAATAATAATAATAATAATAATAATAATAATAATAATAATAATAATAATATGAAAATAATTAGAAGGGAGGAAAAGATCATGACAATTATGCTACAAACTGCTATAGGGATGATAAACTGTTCTGGCTTTTATATCATCTCCCTAGATTATTGAAGAAATAGAATGCGGAGTACAGAATGAATGTACAATAGTCTCAAAGTATAATCCATCAATCATATCGGAAATGAGAAAAGGTGAGAAAGAGAGAAAGGAAACTAAAACTAAAAGAGTACTTGCTTGGATGGCACATCATCAATAAGACACCATTAGTTCATAAAAGGAGATACTTAACTGATTTGCTTATTCAAACATGGTTACAATGGCTGAAGCGCTGGCAGTTTTGCCATTAGCAGTTTTGCCATTTGAATTACAGGAATATTTTTTTATATAAAAATGCCACACTGAAGGATATTAATGACGCAACAAATTGCTGTTCTAAGAATGTATCTATTTATTTTTGTAAGTGTGTTTAATTGCACATTTTTCTTAAATTTCTAATTATACCCCTGCTCCAAAACTGATGGCTAGTTGTTTAAAGAAGCATTTTCGTACTAAATAACTAAATATGTTACATTATTTTTAGTTACGCCGAAGAGAGTTTGCGAAGAAATAATGTCGAAATATGAGAGTGGATTAGAAACTACATTATTAATAGAGGAGGCTGTTTGCATATGAAAAAAGGAAAATAAATAAAGTTCTCCACAAGAAATAAGAGACCCTTCCATTTCTTCCACAAATCTTATTTTATTAGAGTCTAAATGCCAGTTTCATAAAATATAAATTTAGTAACATGATCGAAATTCCATTATCCATTTATTTTGCATTTAACATCTGCATATTAACTCATCATTCACGGATTTTACCTGCAAACATACTGGTATAATCTTGACTTAAATCTTTAGACTGCACTGATGGAACAAGTTCGATTCAGGTTTTTAAGTAATGCTTAGATCCTAAATTTTAATTAATTTTTAATTTTTAATCAAGCACTAATTATGCTAGAGATCAGAACTACACAAGGCAAGCAAATTCATCTTGATCTTATGTACTCCATTTCAATGAAACTCAGAAAGTATGTCCTCCTTTTTGGTAAAGTATTTGATGCAATGTGGAGAACTATTTGTGCCGGAAGCGGAGTGAGAACACCGAGACAGAGCCGGTTTTGGGAGGTGGGATTTCGAGGACTTCTGTGTTTCTGTGATGCTGCGATTTCACTGAGGCTTCCCTCACTGGGAAAACCCACCTCTGGACTTCCGTTGCCAGCGGAGCGCCCGTTTTTGCGATCCTGGAATTCCCCTCCTGGGATTTCCCTACAGCATCACAAAAACGAGGAAGTCTGGAGGTGGGGTTTCCCATGGAGGGGAGCCTCAGGGGAATCCCAGGATTGCAAAAACGACACAAGAACAGTTTTTTCCCAAACGCCATCACTCTACTAAACAAATAATTCCCTCAACACTGTCAGACTTTCTACTAAATCTGCACTTCTATTCTACTAGTTTTTCTCATCATTCCTATCACCCATTTCCTCCCATGTTGACTGTATGACTGTAACTTGTTGCGTATATCCTAAGATTTTTATTAATATTGCTGCTTCATTGCTTATTTGACCCCTATGACAATCATTAAGTGTTGTACCACATGATTCTTGACAAATGTATATTTTACTTTATGTACGTTGAGAGCATATGCACCAAGACAAATTCCTTGTGTGTCCAATCACACTTGGCCAATAAAAATTGTATTCTATTCTATTCTATTCACTTGCAACGGAAGTCCGGAGGTGGGGCATCCCAGCGGTGGTGGGTTCGTAAGGCGAAAAAAGTTCGTAAGAAGAGGCAAAAAAATTCCGAACCCAGGGCTCGTATCTCGAAAAGTTCATATGATGTGGGGTTTGTATGATGAGGTACCACTGTACTGGGGAAGTGAGGACTTAAAAACCCTCTTCCCTAGAGAGGTAATTCCATAGCCTTGGAACCACAAAGAAACTCTTTCTGTGGTGACACTTTCTGGATAAACCTCACGCAGGAGGGATACATATAAAAGAGTCGGTGCTTTGTGATCTAGGTAACTAAATAGGATTATAATGGGAGACACAACCTCCTCCAATACTCAGGCCTGAAGCAGTTTGGGTTTTAAAGGTCAACGCCAGCATCTATAAAAGAGGGAAAAAGCGAGAGTGGAAATGTCAAGGGACTGTCTGTCTCCATTCCACTTCACTAATTACAGATGCTCGGGTAATAAGATACACTGAAGGGCTCCACCAATGGACTAGTCCACCTCCTCTATGAGCTTTTATGAGGGCTCTTAAAAATGGAATGAATCTGTGAGGAAGGCGTAGAAGCTCTATGGCACCAAAATAAACAGATCATCAACAGTTACTTGTTTTCATAAAATTTGCATTACTCTTCGCAGAGAGAGGGTTGGTTTTTAAAAATATATATATATATATATAGGATCATGTTTCCTAAACACTGATGTAAACATAAGTTGAATTTTCACTTATCGTTTCCAGATTTTGAGGGAAAATTAGCTTAGTATTGCTTATTGAGAGGTGAGGCCCATCCCCACATTCCTGTTCATGTGCTGCCTCTATGTTGGTTGAGGCAGGCAGGATTCCCTTGATTACCATTTGTTGGGGTTCAGGGGAAAGGGAGGGTCTTGCCTTCTCTTTCTGCTCAAGATCCCCATGGACAATTGGTGGGCCACTATGTGACACAGAATGCTGGACTCAATGGGCTTTGGCCTGATTCAGCAGGGCTCTTCTTATGTTCTTATGAGAAGAGGCTAAAAAGTTGGCTCTGCCTCTTGGCCTGGGGCCTTATTTTTTTTATATTTTAATTTTTTAAAAATTAAACATAAAAAGTTCAATGTCCACATAAACAAAAGCCGCCCAGAGTCCTCCAGGAATTGGGCAGCATATAAATTAAATATAATAAATTAAATAAATAAATAAATAAACAGTGCATTGTCTGGGTACAATTAGTTTTCAGAAGTAATCATCATCATCATCATCATATTCATAACATTAATAATAATCACATATTAATAATATTTCCTTATCCATTTTAGTGAACCTTCCTTATGTAATTAATCATCCTCTTTAGACATTGAAGTTTCTAACTTCTGTTTCTGCTAGTTAGATATTGATAAAACAAATCCCATGTTAAAAAGTATTCAGTTTCTTCCTTCTCCTTAATTTTTAGTGTTTATTCATTTCTGCACATTATAATTTTTTAAAAAAAATCATTTTCCTCTGTAGGGTTCTCTTCGTTTGGGCCTGGGCCTACCATACTGAAGATGACTGACATGTACATCCTCTTGTTTTTAACTTCAACTTTTTCATTATTTTATCTAACTTTTATAGTTTTTAGCACTTTTAACATTTTTTTATTGTGTTGTAAACTTTCCAAAGTTGCTGTATCAGTGAGATAAGCGACATAAAAATGTAATAAATTAAGTAAATAAGAAAATAAACATATATGCACGGGGCTAAAAATAATGACAAATCTAAGCATTTAAAAATTCTTAGATAAAAACCTAAGCATTTAAAAATTCATGAAAAAACCCCCCAAACTTCCCCATTATTAGTGGAAGAGATACAAATAAAAGAGAAGTAGCTAATCCATTCTATTTCCTGTCTGGTGTATCTAGAAATAAAAGGACTGTGAAAAAAATTGAAGGAAAAAATTGGAGTGTCCCTTTGAAGCCCTGTGGTGCCTTGCTTTTAACTGATGAAGTGCCATGGCATCATCTGGGGAAAACATTTATTTTGCAGATTTATGCCTGCCCTTCAGCTACTCTTATTCGTATCAGCGCATGCAATTATTTTCCGAACAGCTTGCGAAACCTCCTTGTGCATCCTGAAGCACAAACCTTGGGGCAACTCATAACTGCCTCTTCCAAACTATCCCTTCGGACAACTCTGCTGCCAGAGTGATCTGACTGCAAGCTACAGGCCATGTTATGAGAAAGCTGTTAGCAGTTCTGGATATTTGGCTCTGCTTCCTTTGGCTTCTTCTCAGTTTTCAATTCACCATGTCATGTTTCTAGAGTGGATTATAGTCAAGTAGCCATACAAAGAGAATTGTGCCTCTCTACAATGGTCTAAATAAGCATAGTAAAGGGTGAAAAAGGTAAAGATTTCCTCTGTTCCAGATGGGTCTGACTCTATGGTGCTGTTTAGTGATGGGCGAACCGAACCCGCACAATTAGGGTCCGTACCGAATTTTGCGATGTTTGGTATGCCGAACACGAACACGAAATTTTTTCAAACTTCGGGCCAATTTCGGGGTCGTGTTCGGCATTCGGAGCTTTGACGTCATCGGCAGGTTGCTAAGGACGCCAAGGTGACCACTTCAAGGATTCCGTAACAAATATTTGTTAAGCAAGTTTGCCCTACTTTATGACTTTTCTTGCCACAGTTGTTAAATGAATCGTTGCATTTGTTAAAATTAGTAAACCTTAATTAGTTAAATGAAGACTTGGGGAAAAGGAATCCTCAATCTGAGTATTGCATTGGCAGTTCTGTGTTAGCAAAAACTTCAGAAGAGAAGGATTTAAGGGTAGTGATTTCTGACAGTCTCAAAATGGGTGAGCAGTGTGGTCGGGCAGTAGGAAAAGCAAGTAGGATGCTTGGCTGGATAGCTAGAGGTATAACAAGCATGGAGATTGTGATCCCCTTATATAGAGTGCTGGTGAGACCACATTTGGAATACTGTGTTCAGTTCTGGAGACCTCACCTACAAAAAGATATTGACAAAATTGAACGGGTCCAAAGACGGGCTACAAGAATGGTGGAAGGTCTTAAGCATAAAACCTATCAGGAAGGACTTCATGAACTCAATCTGTATAGTCTGGAGGACAGAAGGAAAAGGGGGGACATGATCGAAACATTTAAATATGTCAAAGGGTTAAATAAGGTTCAGGAGGGAAGTGTTTTTAATAGGAAAGTGAACACAAGTACAAGGGGACACAATCTGAAGTTAGTTGGTGGAAAGATCAAAGGCAACATGAGAAAATATTATTTCACTGAAAGAGTAGTAGATCCTTGGAACAAACTTCCAGCAGACGTGGTTGGTAAATCCACAGTAACTGAATTTAAACATGCCTTGGATAAACATGTATTCATTGTAAGATAAAATACAGGAAATAGTATAAGGGCAGACTAGATGGACCATGAGGTCTTTTTCTGCCGTCAGTCTTCTATGTTTCTATGTTTCTATCCTAAAGATGCTGTCTAAATCTAGCAAATAAATACACACATTTTAAGAGTCTATAGAGAGGGTGGGGGAAGAAAGTGTACACGAAAAGCTCTCCATCAAGGAAAAATTGAAGCTGTCATAGAGGTAGAGAGAGAAAACAAAAATCAATTTAATTCCCAAAGTTGCTTTTTCATCATCAATACATTTTAAGAGAGGGGAATGTTGTTTGACCCTGTGCACATTCTTGATTCAAAAATATTTACAGTTTCTATGAAGGGAACCCATAGGGTATGAGTTAACAGTTCAAAAGCTGTCTGAAAATAATCAAAACTGCCTCTGAAAAGGAAAGGACCATAAGCACAGCCCTTAATTTTGCTTCAGTTTGATCTGTGTGGAGAGTGGGGGGCAATCAATTAAAACTATATTGATAGAATTCCTTTCTTCCCAAAGTATGCTTATACAACAATCAAGCTACCGCACGAATCCCAGTGACCGATAAGGTCCCACAGAGTTGGCCTTCTTCGGGTCCCGTCAACTAAACAATGTCATTTGGCGGGCCCCAGGGGAAGAGCCTTCTCTGTGGCAGCCCCAGCCCTCTGGAACCAACTCCCCCCAGAGATTAGAACTGCCCCCACCATTCGTGTCTTTCGTAAACTACTTAAGACTCACTTATACCGCCAGATAGATAGATAGATAGATAGATAGATAGATAGATAGATAGATAGATAGATAGATACTTAGATAGATAGATAGATAGATAGATAGATAGATAGATAGATACTTAGATACTTAGATAGATAGATAGATAGATAGATAGATAGATAGATAGATAGATAGATAGATACTTAGATACTTAGATAGATAGATAAACAAACAAACAAACAAACAAATAAACAAACAAATAAATTAATTAGAAAAATTGGTTTTTCCCATAACTATCCCACAGTTTCTAACTTGAATAACCTGCAATATGTGTGATTAATAATCTGACACCCAAAATATTTTCTATTTAATTCTAAGCTTAATTAAAATTCATTTTTAGACTCTCTTACTATAAAGTTGAATTTTGCACTTTTGATGAGCATCACACAGCATGGCTGATGTTTCGCTCAGAATAGATAGCTGGGTTAAGAATACCTGTGTTAAATTTGCACTATGAAGTGAGAAGCAAGTTTTTCACTCAGGTAGATTATTATTCAAGTTAGATATCTTTCAAAAGAACCAAGCCACAATAAAATTTCCTTTAATAATATGCAGAAGAAAGCACAAGCTCAGGAATCCAAACACAGCAAAGTCCACAGCTCCCATATTTTATTATGTATGTATTCATTAATCTAAATATTTAGATCTCAGCCACACAAACACATGGCTTGCCCCTTTTTATTCAATGGTGATACTATAATAGACAAACCCTCTTCTTTAGTGGTTTCGACAGAATGATCTATTGTTGTGAAAAGACAAGCCAACATTGAGATTCATCAATCTACTTTCTTTCTTCTACTTTATCCATTAAATTTCTACTGCTGACTAGCAAAGACTCTGGCAAGTTATAGTCACAGATAAAAGCAGAATGAATAATAACTAGATTTATTAAAAAATGATGAAAAGCAACAGTAAAAAAATAACTGTGAGTAATGAATAAAAAGTCTGTTTTAAAGATGATCTTTAAAAACCTGTCTAAAAAACAAGGAAAGATGTTAGGCACCTGCATTTAATTCAGATTGTATTCTAAATTTCATTTCAAGTCAATGCACAATGAAACCAGAGCAATTGTAGGAATCTCATGGGGCAAGGCCTCAGTGAGACAGTGAGAAATCAAGGGAGTTTATTGGCGTGGGATAGAGGAGAAGGAGACAAATGACTAGTGTTATAAAGTAATCATATAGAGCAGTGATGGCGAACCTTTTTTTCCTCAGGTGCCGAAAGCGTGTGTGCATTCACTATTGCACACATGCGAATGCCCACACCTATGCCTGAGGAGGGCAAAATGGCCTCCCCCTACCCCTTGGAGGCCCTTTGAAGGCCAGAAATGGCCCATTCCCCAACTTCCAGTAGGCTTCCCTGGAGCCTGAGGAGGGCAAAAATGTCCTCTCGCCACAAGGCCCTCCGGAAGCTGAAAACGCACTCCCAGAGCCTCTACCTGAGCCAAAAATCAGCTGGTGAACTTTTTTTCCCTCAGGTGTTGAAAGCGCATGTGTGCACCATTGCACATATGTGAGTGTCCACACCTATAATTCAATGCCTGAGGAGGGCAAAATGGCCGCCCCCTACCCCTTGGAGGCCCTTTGAAGGCTGGAAATGACCCATTCCCCAACTTCCAGTAGGCTTCCGTGGCCCTCCCCCCAGAAGGCCCTCCGGAAGCTGAAAAAGCACTCCCAGAGCCTCTACCTGAGCTAGCCGGCACGAACATGCATGGTGGAGCTAAGCTAGGGCAACGCCGGCAGATATGGCTCCGCGTGCCACCTTCGGCAGTCATGCCATAGGTTCGCCATCACTGATATAGAATATATACAAAGCGGCGGGGTCCAGCCCTCTAGCCGGCGCCTCGCCAGCTATCCGCCGCTTCTTTCTTCTCCGCCTCGCCTCCGCTACTCCCGCCGCCACCTTTGCTCTCCCCGCTTCGGACCAGCGCCATCCTTCGCCTCGCCGCCACCGCCTCTTTCCCGGCTTGGCAAAGCGAAGGACGGCGCTGGTCCCCGTTAAGCCTTCTGCGCCTGACTCGGCGAGGCAAGAGGGAAGAAGGAGAAGCACAAGTGGATGCGGAGCACCCAGGAGGCATTTATCCGCCCGGGAGGCATTTATCCGTCCTTCGCTTTGACGGCGCTGGTCCGCCCGCTTGGCTCGCTTCGGACCAGCGCCGTCAAAGCGAAGGATGGATAAATGCCTCCCGGGCGGATAAATGCCTCCTGGGCGCTCCGCATCCACTTGCGCTTCTCCTTCTTCCCTCTCGCCTCGCCGAGTCAGGCGCAGAAGGCTTAGCGGGGCTTCCCGGGCAAAGGCCGGGGCGCGGTGGCAGGCAAGGCGCGTAAGAAAACCCCGTGCAAGAAGAGCCCTCCGGGAACAGCTACCTTCACCCTGTCAATTTGGTGAGTGGAGGCGGGAAACGGCGGGGGGGGGTCTGAAAGGACACGTGCGCCGCGACGCTCGCACCTGGCTCCGCGCCTTCCCGGCTCCCGTAGTTCCCTTCACTTCCTTTGCCTCGCGCCCCCCCGCCCCCTCAATCGTCCGGCCCGTAAAGCTTCCCCCGCGCGCTCCGTCGACTCGGCCGCTTGGGTTTGTCCCGAGCGGGTGACGAAACCTTCCCTGGGTCTTCCCCGCCGCCCACGCAAAGGGGAAACCCCAATCTTCGCCTCCTGCAGCCGCTGAAAGGACTCTTTCATTTTTTTTTCCAATGTAAAACATACCCCGAAAGTAAGACATAGTGGGGCTTTTGTGGATAAAAAAAAAGTAAGACACTGCCTTACTATCGGGGAAACACGGTACATTTGCTTAAGCACCTGTGAGACAGCTAACGTCAATTAAAACAAGTGCACAGTAGTCTTATTTATAAATCACATAGCAGAACCCGCGCAGTATAGGGGCTAAGATGTCAAACAGGGACCAAGGTAAGTCACACACACAGTCCAATTTGCCTCAAAGTTATTGCTGTAGGGATAAAAGGAAAGTTCCTTCTAAGCCATCTTGATATCCCAGAAGAAAGATGAGATATAAAGTAATTATAGAATGACAATACAATAAAACCAGGCAAGATGCAGAGGGGAGATTATTACCAAGTGGATTTTAAATTCCCTTAAAAAAACAAAGCAAGGAATACTATAATTGAGATGTAGACCTGAAGAAAACCCATGATCTTCTCTGAGTCATTTATGATTCCAAAGCGTTTGAGCATAGAGAATGGTCTTCCTATCAGATTTCAAGGAATGGAGAAGTTATATAGAAGATAGATCTAGGTTACCTTAGGAAAGTAATTTCCTCAAAAAGTACTGTCCAATATTTTGTCTTCTAAGCATGCGATTTCTTGGAAAATTAGTCCATATTAAATGTTTGATGCATCTGCTTACATTCAGACATTATGCTAAATCACACGGTAATCTTCTTGTTTTTGGTTTAGCAGGATCTGTGACCATTATGACACAGCAAAACCTGGTAGAAAAGGTAGCATTTAGAAAATCAGTAATATTGATGGCATGCAAAAAAAACCTATCAAAAATGGCTCTGAAGAGGTAATAAAAACCCACTCAATTAAATATCTTTTCTAAACAAAGAGAAAAATGGATACCTATATTGTGAGCATATTCCTTGGCATTTCTCTCTTTCACTCTCTCCTTCGTTCCTTTAAGGTTTCATATTTAAAATGAATGGGAAGTTAGCTTCCTGTAAAGCAGTTATTTCAGCAGATTAAAATTGTATGGACTTCAACTCCTAGAATTCTCCAGCCAGCATGAAAATTCTGGGAATTAAAGTCCATATGGTTTAAAGTTGCTGAAATTGAGAAACAGTATTGTAAAACCCTAATTTCAGTCATATATTGTAGTTCCAGCATTATTTTTGAGTCCCATACTGAGGCAGGAAATAAAGTGAAGCAAGTTATAAAGTGAGAGCTCCAACACTTCAGTCTTTCAGGGGGTTGGACTAAATGACCTGCAGGGTCCCTTCCAACTCTAATAAATAAAGTAGGTCATGAAATCATATAACTCTGTAGAGTTTAAGAGACTTTAAGACATGTGAAAGAACTTTTAGAGCAAATGGATAATGTCAAGCCACAGAACTCACAGCTTTTCAAGTGCAGGCTTAATCACAAATGAGCTACAGGAAATTTATATGCTTTTGCAAGAGACTTGTGTATTTATTTATTTGTTTGTTTATTTATTTGTTTGTTTGTTTGTTTGTTTGTTTGTTTGTTTGCTTGCTTGCTTGCTTGTTTGTTTGTTTGTTTGTTTATTTATTTAATTTGTATGCCATCCCCAACAGTAAATGGAGACAAGATATTCTAGCTTTCTTTAGTGTAGCAGCATAACATAACCAATCATAGATGTTTATGTGTTTTTCTGCTTTGGAGGACTATATAGTTACATGCTTTTCCATAAAGAGTTTGTTCAGATGTCAGATGTTGTGCTCTGCTACACTGCTCTGAACCTTTGCACAAATAACACAAATTTATTTTTTGATTCCACTGGTCTGAGTTCTCTCATTCCTGCAACAATACAAATCAAGAAAGCTATCTTACAAGCTGAAACAATGGGTGGCTCAAGTCCAGCCTTCTGTTTATTTATTTTTTTGTTGTTTAATTACTTTGGCTTACCGCTTCTTATTTCTTTTCAGGATTTCACATCATGCTAGTTATGACAAGGGTAGTAAACCTATTTCAAAGGTCAGTGGGTCCCATTACTTTAAAGGAGTTCTGAAAATAACTGTGCCTATGGAGTTGTAGTCAATACATTGCAGACTGAGCCTGCCAATAGAAAATTGCCATTCTATTTTTTTCCTCCACCGACAAGCTTCTTTTAAAATTGGAGAGAGTTAATAAGCAATATGACAAGCCATATAATGAGCAGGTTACCAGTCCCAAAAAGAAAAATGTCATAATTTCAATGGTCACCCTTGCCCTTGGCTGGGCTTAGAGATTCTAGTCAGTATAATTTGTTTTTCATCAGGCTGAAGATTGCTGTTATGGATGTTTTCTACCGCACAAATCCCAGCGGCCGATAAGGTCCCACAGAGTTGGCCTTCTCTGGGTCCTGTCGACTAAACAATGTCGTCTGGCGGGCCCCAGGGGAAGAGCCTTCTCTGTGGCAGCCCCGGCCCTCTGGAATCAACTCCCCCCCGGAGATTAGAACTGCTCTCACCCTCCTTGTCTTCCGTAAACTACTTAAGACCCACTTATACCGCCAGGCATGGGGGATTTGAGACACCTTTTCCCCAGGCTTATTATAATTTATGTTTGGTATGTATGTGCTGTTTGGTTTTTAATTATGATAGGGATTTTAGGTTTTTTTAATATTAGATTTGTGCCAGTATAATATTGTTTTTATCGTTGTTGTGAGCTGCCCCGAGTCTTCGGAGAGGGGCGGCATACAAATCTAATAAATTATTATTATTATTATTATTATTTCACTATCTACCACTTGATTCACAACCAGTGAAGGGCTACAATTTTTTTTTACTACCTCACTAGATGTGGCTTATTTTGTGGGTGTGGTTTGCCGGCCATGTGACCAGGTGGGAGTGGCTTGATGATCATGTGACCAGGGGTGGCTTAAAGGTCATGTGCCTGGCTTAAAGGGGGCCAACGTGAGGTCACTCACATCAAGGGTTAGGGTGCCTGGCCTTCTCCTCACCTCAGAGAGATACAATTACCCAAAATGGGTAAACAGTGCAGTCAGGCAGTAGGGAAAGCAAGTAGAATGGACGAGGGTAAGGATTTGTGGTTACGGGGTGCATCTGTATGTAAATAGGTTCTGATTCAGCAATTGGCATGTTTATATTCTTGGTCACTATATGGCAGAAACAGGGTGGAAAGGGTATCAGTAGCAACTGTGTGTTCTCCTTTGGGCATCTTTTGTAAGATGATTGGCACCCCCATTGCACAACTCAAGCTTCCTCCATGGACAGAGAGGTGTGAAGGGGGTGCCCTAGGGGCTCACCTACATCATTTCCGGTTCCGGGTCATGCAAGGCGAGCCCTACCACATGCTGGGTGTGACTTTTGGGTCGGGAGTAGGCAGGGCACGCCTCACTCTGACCAGGCATGGAGTAACGCCCATTTGAGTTGCCCAAGTATGTTGTGTTCAGGAAACTCCGCCCCATTTAGCGACCCCCGCAGGTCTTTCTGTTAATATTTAATAAAGTGACCCATTTTTACCCAGCTTGGTGTCCGAGTGTTCATTTCCCGTCCAAGGCAATAGATTTTCCCAAACGGCAGTAATATTCTCCACTTGAAACTGACATTAATATTTTCCCCCATTTTTATGCTAAAGTCTCCTGGGAAGTGATAATTAGTTTGAATTCCTTTCAGCAAGTACAGTGCAAAGCAAGTTGGTTAACTTCATTGTTACACCACTGGTAGGAAACGTGGGTGCCGGTAGTTTTAAAATAACAATTGTAATGTGCAAAGCTTGAAGGGTGTTATGGTACATTAGTTTAGTGTGCTAACAAATATAGCTTGTTTTGTGTATGTGTCATTTGGGAAATCTGATTCGGTTTCCTAGGCTGAATTTCTAGTTCCAGTATGGTGAATTTTGCGGGTTCCATTATAGCACATTCATTCTGGGTGGGGTTTGAGTTAATTAAACTGCTGTAAGTAAAATTAACACGCTGTAGGTTTGTGAGACTGCGCTGGAAAAGTAATTGGCCCATTGGTATGCTTCATATGAAATTCTTGCTCTGAATTTAATCCAGTCGTTTCCAATAGCAACAGTTATTTTATAGAAGCACATTTTCTACAAACTATTTTATGAGAAATGGCTATAAATCTCTGAATTGTTCTGCATTAACAAACCCCATTTCCAAGAATAAGCTTAAATGTAATATATGATTTGGTTCTTATTGTTGCCTTGGAATTCAGCCGCCCAGATATGGTGCACACCATTGTAATTTAAAAGTTCTGCTCTATTACTCCCCATCCTATCCCCAATTCTTTCGTGCTTGTTCCCATGTCCAGTCAATGAAGCAGTGGAAGTGATGTGCAGGTGCCTGGAGGCTGTTGGGGCCTGGATGGGTGTCAACAAACTCAAACTCAACCCAGACAAGACGGAGTGGCTGTGGGTCTTGCTTCCCAATTCCATCTGTCCGTCCATTACCCTGGGGGGGAAGAAGTACTGACCCCCTCAGAGAGGGTTCGCAACTTGGGAGACCTCCTTGATCCACAGCTGACATTGGAACATCATCTTTCGGCTGTGGCGAGGAGGGTGTTTGCCCAGGTTCGCCTGGTGCACCAGTTGCGGCCCTATTTGGACAGGGAGTCATTGCTCACAGTCACTCATGCCCTCATCACCTTGAGGTTCAATTACTGCAACGCTCTCTACATGGGGCTACCTTTGAAAAGTGTTCGGAAACTTCAGATCGTGCAGAACGCAGCCGCGAGAGCCATCGTGGGGCTTCCAAGATTCGCCCACGTTTCTTCAACACTCCGTGGCTTGCATTGGCTGCCGATCAGTTTCCGGTAACAATTCAAAGTGTTGGTTATGACCTTTAAAGCCCTACATGGCAATGGACCATATTACCTCCGGAACCGCCTGCTACCGCACGAATCCCAGCGACCGATAAGGTCCCACAGAGTTGGCCTTCTCCGGGTCCCGTCGACTAAACAATGTCATTTGGCGGGCCCCAGGGGAAGAGCCTTCTATGTGGCGGCCCCGGCCCTCTGGAACCAACTCTCCCCGGAGATTAGAACTGCCCCCACCCTCCCTGTCTTTCGTAAACTACTCAAGACTCATTTATACCGCCAGGCATGGGGGAGTTGAGATAGCTCTTCCCCCTAGGCCATTACAAGTTATGCATGGTATGTTTGTGTGTATGTTTGGTTTTTAGTTGTTTTTATTATTGGATTGTACATGTTGTGTTTATTACTGTTGTTAGCCGCCCCGAGTCTGCGGAGAGGGGCGGCATACAAATCCAATAAATAATAATAATAATAATAATAATAATAATAATAATAATAATAATAATAATAATTATTATTATTATTATTATTATTATTATTATTATTATTATTATTATTATTATAAAATATCTTGAAGGGGCTGTCATTAAAAAGAGGGGTGTCAACCTATATTAGAAAGCACTGGAAGGCAAGAAAAGAAGCAATGGATGGAGATTAACCCAAAAGAGAAGCAACCTAGAACTATGGAGAGATTTCCTGACAGTGAGAACAATTAAGCAGTGGAACCACTTGCCTTCAGAAGTTGTGGATGCTTCATTACTGGAGGCTGAAGAAACTGGACAGCCATTTGTCTGAAATGATAGACAGTGGTACTTCTACTTACGAACTTAATTTGTTCCGTGACCAGGTTCTTAATAAGAAACGTTTGTAAGAAGAAGCAATTTTTCCCATAGGAATCAATGTAAAAGCAAATAATGTGTGTGATTGGGGAAACCACAGGGAGGATGGAGGCCCTGTTTCCTCCCAGGAGATTCCTAGAGAGGCCCCACAGAGGCTTCTCCCCGCCTTTTCCAACCCTGTTTCCTCCCAGGAGATTCCTAGAACGGCCCTACAGAGGCTTTTCTCTGCCTTTTCCGGTTACTGTTTCAGAGGCTTGGGTTTGTAAGTGGAAAATGGTTCTTGAGAAGAGGCAAAAAAATCTTGAACACCCGGTTCTAATCTAGAAAAGTTCGTAAGTAGAGGCGTTCTTAGGTAGAGGTACCACTGCTTGATCAGGGGATTGGACTAGAAGATCTCTAAGGTCCCTTTCAACTCTATTATTCTGTATTCTGAGCTGAGGGTTGGTTGGTGTTCTGCCGGGCTCTATGGTAAGAGCCTCCCGAAAATTCAAGGGTACAAATTTCAGACACACACGTTTGAAAATTCAAAACAATGTTCTTTATCGCAAAATTCAAAAGAAACAAAGCACCCTTTTTGTATTGCAAAGAGCACTCGTCCCAAAACAACCTTGTAGGCTGTACAATTCCCTTAACCAGTCCTTAAATACTTAGCTAACAGCTGTGAAGAAACGTCACAGCCCTCCTTCTTCCAACGAAGTGAGACACACACACTTTGCTCTGCTTTGGTTTCAAAGTCGTGAAAAATCAACAAACAAAGTCCGGAAAACAGCAAGGCACGGTCCTGAAGAACTGCGATCAGATAATCTTCCACAACGGCCAAACCAACACGCTGCTATTTTTATCAGCAGCTCTAATTACTAGAGCCCCACCCAAACACAGGTGGCCTCTCTTATCTCCTGTAATATGTCCTCAATTGGTCTCTTCTACGCATAACTCTGCGCCTGCGTGGGTCCAAGACTTCCACATCCGAATCGACCGAAGATAATGGAGATTGGCTTCCTGGGCTGTGTGCCAAGCCCCCGTCTTCCAAGTCACTCCCACCTTCTTCTTCGTCCGAGGAAACTGCACTACCTGACTCTGTCTGCAATAAAACAGTCCTATGACATGTTGATGTTTCCCCTGCATCCACCTCCACATTCCTTGGAGCAGGAGCTGGGCCAAAGCCAACCAAAACAGTTGGTAGAATTTCAAATTATGATCCAATCAGAAAGACCTTAGTAATCAGAGTATATTAACTATTCCAAATCTATTCCCCTTCCCAGGGATGGAAATTAAACATTTTCTCTTTTTTTATATGTTTCCCTTGCTACAATCTCTTGCTGATGTTTGAGTTTGCTACATTTAGGAAGAGTAGCAATAACACTTAAAATTATATACTGTTTCACAGTGCTTTACAGCCCTTTCTAAGTGGTTTATAGAGACAGCCTATTGCCTACAACAGTGTTTCCCAACCTTGGCAACTTGAAGATATTTGGACTTCAACTCCCAGAATTCCCCAGCCAGCATTTGCTGGCTGGGGAATTCTGGGAGTTGAAGTCCAATTATCTTCAAGTTGCCAAGGTTGGGAAACACTGGCCTACAACAATCAGGGTCCTCATTTTACTCACCTGTCGAAGGTGGTGGAAGGCTGAGTCAACCTTGAGCCTGGTGAGATTTGAACGGCCAAATTACAGGCAGCTGACAGTCAGCAGAAGTAGCCTGCAGTACTGCACTCTAACCACTGTGCCACCAAGCATTTTTATTCCTTACCACTTCTCCTTTAGAATAGAATAGAATAGAATAGAATAGAATTTTTATTGGCCAAGTGTGATTGGACACACAAGGAATTTGTCTTGGTGCATATGCTCTCAACGTACATAAAATAAAATATACATTTGTCAAGAATCATGTGATACAACACTTAATGATTGTCATAGGGGTCAAATAAGCAATGAAGAAGCAATATTAATAAAAATCTTCGGATATAAGCAACAAGTTACAGTCATACAGTCAACATGGGAGGAAAAGGGTGATAGGAATGATGAGAAAAACTAGTAGAATAGAAGTGCAGATTTAGTAGAAAGTCTGACAGTTTTGAGGGAATTATTTGTTTAGTAGAGTGATGGCGTTCGGGAAAAAACTGTTCTTGTGTCTAGTTGTCTTGGTGTGCAGTACCCTGTAGCGACGTTTTGAGGGTAGGAGTTGAAACAATTTGTGTCCAGGATGTGAGGGGTCAGTAAATATTTTACCCGCCCTCTTTTTGACTCGTGCAGTATACAGGTCCTCAATGGAAGGCAGATTGGCAGCAATTGTTTTTTCTGCAATTCTGATTATCCTCTGAAGTCTGTGTCGGTCCTGTTGGGTTGCAGCACCAAACCAGACAGTTATAGAGATGCAGATGACAGACTCAATGATTCCTCTGTAGAACTGAATCAGCAGCTCCTTGGGCAGTTTGAGCTTCCTGAGCTGGCGCAGAAAGAACATTCTTTGTTGTGCTTTTTTGATGATGTTTTTGATGTTAGGTGACCATTTTAGGTCTTGAGATATGATAGAACCTAGAAATTTGAAGGTCTCTACTGTTGATACTGTGTTGTCTAGTATTGTGAGAGGTGGAAGGGTGGAAGGGTTTCTCTTAAAGTCTACCACCATTTCTACAGTTTTGAGTGTGTTCAGTTCTAGATTGTTCTGGTCACACCACAAGGATAGTTGTTCAACTTCCCGTCTGTATGCGGATTCATCATTGTCTCGAATGAGTCCGATCACTGTTGTATCATCTGCAAACTTCAGTAGTTTAACAGATGGATCGTATGAGATGCAGTCATTAGTGTATAGAGAGAAGAGAAGTGGTGAGAGTACACAGCCTTGGGGGGCACCTGTGCTAATTGTACATATATCTGATGTGATTTTTCCTAGCTCTTTATTCACTTGAACTGTACCATTGGTTGCAATATCTCCTCCCGGTCATGCATTTCTTTTTTTTCCCCCTGTTGTTACAAAATCCATAATATTCTATTTCAAATCAAACAGGAGAAATATAGGCTCTTTTTAAGAATAATAAATCAGAGCGGAAAGGAATCATGTTTGAATATTTTCTCATTGATTTTCATGAAATGTGATATATTTCACTGCTTAGTATGCTAGGTGTCCTGTAAATTTCATCTTGTTCTGGTGAAGTGCAAAGGGGATAGTTACTTTAAGAAAACACAGATTTTTAAAGGCAGGCCGCCCCGAGTCTATGGAGTCTATTTATTTATTAGATTTGTATGCCACCCCAAGTCTACGGAGAGGGGCGGCATACAAATCAAATCAAATCAAATCAAATCTTATTATTATTATTTATTGGATTTGTATGCCGCCCCTCTCCATAGACTCGGAGCAGCTAACAACAATGATAAAAACATCATGTAACAATCCAATTAATAAAACAATTAAAAACCCTTATTATAAAACCAAACATACACACAAACAAACATACCATGCATAACTTGTAATGGCCTAGGGGGGAGGAATATCTTAACTCCCCCATGCCTGGCGGCATAAGTGAGTCTTGAGTAGTTTACGAAAGGCAGGGAGGGTGGGGGCAGTTCTAATCTCCGGGGGGAGTTGGTTACACAGGGCCGGGGCCGCCACAGAGAAGGCTCTTTCCCTGGGGCCTGCCAAACGACATTTTTTAGTTGACGGGACCCGGAGAAGGCCAACTCTGTGGGACCTTATCGGTCGCTGGGATTTGTGTGGTAGCAGGCAGTTCCGGAGGTAATCTGGTCCAATGCCATGTAGGGCTTTAAAGGTCATGATGAACACTTTGAATTGTGACCGGAAACTGATCAGCAGCCAATGCAGGCCACGGAGTGTTGAAGAAACGTGGGCGAATCTTGGAAGCCCCACGACGGCTCTCGCGGCTGCGTTCTGCACGATCTGAAGTTTCCGAACACTTTTCAAAGGTAGCCCCATGTAGAGAGCGTTACAGTAGTCGAACCTCGAGGTGATGAGGGCATGAGCGACAAATAGATAGATAGATAGATAGATAGATAGATAGATAGATAAATGCAGCTTAAAGCTTCTGCATTGATATTTATGAAACCCAGGCATCTTCTATTCATAATACTGTAGTCTATTTTTTTTTTAAAAAGAAATAAGTTTGTTCAGATGTTTATTTGTTACGGTGAAGGATCAGAATGATATGCAAACCAAAGAGCAGTAGAGGTATAATGCATGGTGTAGAAGTCTAGCCTGGTTCTAGATTGTGAGAATCAGGGGGGGTGGGGGGGGAGAGAGAACATTAGCTTGAGCTTGTTTTTAACTCAACAACCGTTGTTTTCTTTTCTCATTCACACAATCTAGAATCAGGCTAGATTTATGCACCCTGTATTATACCGAGTGATGGCCTGCCAAAATTTTTACTGCCATAATGTGGGCATGGCTTATTTTATGGATGTGGCTTGATAGTCATGTAATCGGGTAGGAGTGGCTTGCCAGCCTTGTGACCAGGTGGGAGTGGCTTGACAATCATGTGACCAGGGCTGGCTTAAAGGCCATGTGACTGGGTGGGAGTGGCCTATCGACCCTCTCTATCTCTCTCCCTCCCCTTCTCCCTCTCTCTCTCCCTCTCTCTCTGACAGCTCCATCCCCTCTCCCCCCCTTGGAGCACCCAGGTTGCCTTGATGCTGGCCCTGATTCTCACACCTCCTCCTCATCTGATTCATCTGCTGGAGGGGCTGGGAGCCCACCGGCCACAGCACTACAAATCATTTCATTGTTGTATCCTTTCCACGATGAGCGTATGCTGAGAACTGGAACTTGCAATTTTCACCACCATTTCCACTGTCTATACCTAGAATACTTGCAGCTTGAATTTGCCATAGCAATGAACTGACTTTGGGCTGTAAGAAAACACTGAAATGATATTGAGTTGATGCTCTCTGAAAATAGAGTGGTTCCAGAGTTCAGGTATATATGCTCATGAGTGTGACAAATTGTCAGGCTTCTCAAAACAGACACAATCTTAGCAGAAGCTCTCCAGACACTAGAACTAATCTTTATTGCACTTCTGAAATGGTTGTCGTTTCAAGCAGTTGATTGTCTCTGAGTGGGCCTAAGACTCATATGGAATCAATATCGCTTCCTACTTCAAGTACATCATTCTCTTTCCCAACATGTCCCCAGGGCATTGAAGCTTTCCAATTCCTTGCCTCTTGGATGCCATTTACATTCTCTACATTTTGGCTCTGGAGAATATCTTGCCATTACCACAATCCTGATACCCGTTGTTTGATGTAAAGTGGGTTGGATTACGTCCAGAATCATACATGAAATCCTTTCATAGATAAATACTAGCAATGTAACCTAAAAAGGCGTAAAAAGGTGTAAAAAGGCCTAAAAAGGCCTAAAAAGGCTAAAAAGGCCTAATAATAATAATAATAATAATAATAATAATAATAATAACAACAACAACAACAACAACAACAACAACAACAACAACAACAACCATACCAAAATAGTTAGGGGGTATATCACTTTCCCCATGCCTGGCGGCAAAGGTGAGTTTTCAACAACTTGTGAAAGGCGAGGGGGGGCAGTTCTGATCTCCTGGGGGAGTTGTTTCCAGAGGGCCGGGGCTGCCACAGAGAAGGCTCTTCCCCTGGCCCCCGCCAGACGGCATTGCTTAGTCAACAGGACCCAGAGAAAGCACACTCTGTGGAATTACCAAAGTAGTGGGTTCTAAAACCCTTTTCTATCAGTTTGCGTACATGTGTGCGATACTTCTGTTCATGCGCAAAAGCATCCCAGGTGGGTAGGTGGAGCCTTCTGCTGCCAGCACTACTGGTTCACAGAACTGGGCTGAACTGGGAGCAACCCATTGCTGAGTGGACCCATCCTCCCAGACTTCCATGGATGACCCAAATTTATTTATTTATTTTATTTATTTATTAGATTTGTATGCCGCCACTCTCCATAGACTCGGGGCGGCTAACAACAGTAATAAAACAACATATAACAAATGTAATATTTAAAATAACTAAAAACCCTTATTAAAAACCAAACATACATACAAATATATCATGCATAAATTGTATAGGCCTGGGGGGAATGGATATCTCAATTCCCCCATGCCTGATGACAGAGGTGAGTTTTAAGGAGCTTACGAAAGGCAAGGAGAATGGGGGCAATTCTTATCTCTGGGGGGAGCTGGTTCCAGCGGGTCGGGGCTACCACAGAGGGACCCAGGGGTCAGGGGCACCCCTTGGGTCCTGCCAAACAACGTTGTATAGTTATGTCTCTTGTGCAAAAATGAGAAGCCAGCAGTTTTAAAAATTGGTTTGGTGGTCCCCTAGAGACAATTGCCTGGCATGGATATGGGTCACAAAGGTGGAGGAGCAATGGAGCTTTGATAGGAGGATGAGAGGGGCTGGTCATCTCCTTGGGAATTCTAATGGCTTTGTGACTTCATCCCTGCAGGTTAAAGTGTCAGTTGCTGTCAGTTATCAATTGTCAGAGTGAAGATGCTTTCCAAGAAGTAAGTTGCTCTTCAGTAGGGCTCCTGGACTCTGGGGAAACTTGGCAACTCTTAGAGAGGTAAGTGAGGGGAACAGTTTGGGTAGGTTTAGGGTAAGAGTTAAAGTGAAGGATAAAAGATTATTATTATTATTATTATTATTATTATTATTATTATTATTATTATTAAAGGGGGGACATGATCGAAACATTTAAATATATTAAAGGGTTAAATAAGGTTCAGGAGGGAAGTGTTTTGAATAGGAAAGTGAACACAAGAACAAGGAGACACAATCTGAAGTTAGTTGGGGGAAAGATCAAAAGCAACATGAGAAAATATTATTTTACTGAAAGAGTAGTAGATCCTTGGAACAAACTTCCAGCAGACGTGGTAGATAAATCCACAGTAACTGAATTTAAACATGCCTGGGATAAACATATATCCATCCTAAGATAAAATACAGAAAATAGTATAAGGGCAGACTAGATGGACCATGAAGTCTTTTTCTGCCGTCAGACTTCTATGTTTCTATTATTATTATTATTATTATTATTATTATTATTAGTATTAGTATTAGTATTAAAGTATTATTTATTAGATTTGTATGCCGCCCCTCTCCATAGACTCGTGGCAGCTCACAGCAATAATAAAACAATGTAAAACAAATCTAATATTTAAAAGTAAGTAAAAACCCCTTATTTAAAAAACAAGACATACACACAAACATACCATGCATAAACTATATAGGCCTGGGGGAGATGACTCAATTCCCCCATGCCTGACGGCAGAGGTGGGTTTTAAGGAGTTTATGAAAGGCAAGGAGGGGGGGCAATCCTAATCTCTGGGGGCAGCTGGTTCAAGAGGGTGGGGGCCACCACAGAAAAGTCTCTTCCCCTGGGTCCCGCCAGACGATATTGTTTAGTCGACAGGACCCGGAGAAGGCCAACTCTGTGGGACCTAACTGGTCACTGGGATTCATGAGGCAGAAGGCGGTCCCATACATATTCTGCTCCAATGCCATGAAGGGCTTTATAGGTCATAACCAACACTTTGAATTTTGACCGGAAACTGATCGGCAACCAATGCAGACTGCGGAGTGTTGGTGTGACATGGACATATTTGGGGAAGCCCATGATTGCTCTCGCAGCTTCATTCTGCACGATCTGAAGTTTCCGAACACTTTTCAAAGGTAGCCCCATGTAGAGAGCGTTACAGTAGTCGAGCCTCGAGGTGATGAGGGCATGAGTGACTGTGAGTAATGACTCCCGGTCCAAATAGGGCCACAACTGGTGCACCAGGCAAACCTGGGCAAACGCCCCCCTCGCCACAGCTGAAAGATGTTTCTCTAATGTGAGCTGTGGATCGAGGAGGACACCCAAATTGCAGACCCTCTCTGAGGGGGTGAATGATTCCCCCCTCAGGGTGATGGACGGACAGATGGAATTGTCCCTGGGAGCCAAAACCTACAGCCACTCCATCTTATCAGGGTTGAGGTTGAGTCTGTTGACACCCATCCGGACACCAACAGCCTCCAGGCACTGGCACATCACATCCACTGCTTCGTTGACTGGACATGGGGTGGAGATGTACAATTGGGTATCATCCGCATACTGATGATACCTCACCCCATGCCCTTGGATGATCTCACCCAACGGTTTCATGTAGATATTAAATAGATATTAAATATCCAACACACAAGCCTGACATACTACTCTGTCTAATTGTATCATTACCAGAGGTCCTACCTTCAAAGGAGACAACAAGCCAAAAAAAGAGATATCTCATCAGGGGTGGGCTGCTGCCCAGATGGGAGAATGCAGTGGGGTAGCAAAAATTGACTTCCATCCCATTGCACCCCTTTTGCACTGAAATATGTTGAAAGAAAATGCAGAGCATCTTGCATCAGCCATCCCAACAGTGCGGTAGCAAAAGTTTTGGGAGCCCTTCACTGTACCTCATCATCAGCAATGAAAGCCCAGATTGTTTTGCTCTGGACTATGCAAATCAAAACAAATGGAGAATCCAAGAGCTTAGATTTCAAATAAAACACTTTTATATGAAAAGCAGGATTTATACAAGAAATCCTGCATTCCAACTTGGCAACTTTCCACGTTAAATTGGCTAAGAGATAAAAGTCCGGGTGGCCACCGAGAGTCAAAGCTAATTAACACATTCCTCAGTGAGATCATGTTTCTTTGGTCACACATACGCACTCACAATTCTCCAGATTTTGCTCACACAGCTGCATCTCCGCCCGATGAGTTCAGAAGAATAATAGCAGGTTGTCAGCGAAGCATTTCTGGAACCCCAAATCAATGGAATGCCACCATTGCGAACATTGGAACACCACACACCTTTACCCAGAAATCCTCCTTTATATTCTGTCTGGGTGGGGTCAACTGTTTCCTAGAGATATAACTTTCTCAACTTGGAGATATCTGGACTTCAACTCCCAGAATTCCCCAGCCAGCAAATGCTGACTGGGGAATTCTGGGAGTTGAAGTCCAAATATCTTCAAGTTGCCAAGGTTGGGAAACACTGGTCTAGACTTTCTTTCATAGATTCACATTCTGAACTTTTCCCCCATAAAAATATTCTTGTCTGCTTCTTGACCTTCAGAACAGGGCATCTAATAGGGCTCCTGATCTTCCATGTCTCCCTCCTCCTCTGACTCAGACATTACCATCATTGGGGTTTCTACAGTCTCTGGAGGTTCCTCGGGTTCCAACTGCCCCTCATTCTCACTATATGACTCAGTTGTCAGGAACACCGGCTTGGGGTACCAAGATGGACCTGGTTCATCCTCCTCAGAATTTGTGACTAACTGACCCAGTCATGGACCACTCACAACACAGATGAGGAAAGATTAACAGCAAGATTAACACTAGACTAGACCAGGGGTAGGCAAAGTCGGCTCTTCTATGACTTGTGGACTTCAACTCCCAGAATTCCTGAGCCAACCATGGTAGCTCAGGAATCCTGGGAGTTGAAGTCCACATGTCATAGAAGAGCCAACTTTGCCTACCCCTGGACTAGAAGAACTCCAAGGTCCCTTCCAACTCTTTTATTTTGTTATTCTAGATAGGTGGATTCAAATTAAAGATAAGAGCCAACTTTGCCTACCATTGGACTAGACCAACAATCAAGAAGTAAACAATACCACAATCAAGGAGCTGTCAAACAAGCTAAACAGTCCAATGAAAGAACCACCAACATCACTCCCATCAACACTGACAGGACAAGCCATTAGAATATTAAAATGAGAACAAACCCCATTCCCTATTAGCAATGATAATGTTACCTAATTTGTTAAATGAAATGTCTACAAGGAAACAATCAAGCTCAAAGAGCAACAAAGAGTTTCATTGGTTGTTGGGTTTTCCCCCCAGAATTTTTCAGAAATGATCTATAAATGTGGAGGAAGCAACTACCACCTATAGTCATATACACACTCTCTTCTTCTGTGGATGATTTTTCTCATTTTTTTAATTGCAAGACCGATTGCCTTTGTTCTGTTTAGACTTCAACAATTATCATATGGGGAAAAAGGCATATATTGAACTGGCAGGAAATCAAAGTCTGATAGCCCAGATTGGACACATGAAGATGACAGATTGCCTTGTTTTGAAGGGAGGCAACGTATCTCCTTTTCATTCTTTTAATATATCTGAAAGGCTTAGAGTTGATTCTGTTAAAAAAAAAATAAGCAACACATTTTCATATTTTCACTTTACTTTTTCTTAAATGCAGATTAAGGTGATGAAACACAGTTATAAGACTTCTGTCTGTCAAAGTATCTCAGATGTTTAACAGTTTATATTCTGAAATGCGACTGTGAGCATGCTGTCTTCTTTTATGAAGTTTTTAAATCATGATTTTATTTATCCATTTACAAGCGTTTTAAACCATCTCACTTCACTCTGAATGCTCTACAAGACAAGCATACAAACAAATCCCCAGCAATAGAGTCTAAAGAGTGGGGGCCACTACCAAAAAGGTAGTGAAAGTGAGGACAAATAAAGAGAAATATTTCTTCACCCAGAGGGTCGTTGATTTATGGAATTCACTTATTTATTTTATTTATTTATTTTGTCCAATACACAATGAAGGTTTTAGTGGGTATATATCTATATACACATAGTAAAATACATGATGAAGGTTATAGAGGAGATACTCATAGTAAAATATATCTAAGAAATAATAGAAAAGAAGATATAGTAATAGAACATATCAATGAAAGAATAGAAGAAGAGATATAGGAATAGAAGAAAGGTATAGGAGATATAGGAGAGCAATAGGACAGGGGACGGAAGGCACTCGCCCGTTACTGACCTCTTAGGAATCTGGATAGGTCAACCGTAGATAATCTAAGGGTAAAGTGTTGGGGGTTTGGGGATGACACTATGGAGTCCGGTAATGAGTTCCACGCTTCGACAACTTGGTTACTGAAGTCATATTTTTTACAATCAAGTTTGGAGCGGTTAATATTAAGTTTAAATCTGTTGTGTGCTCTTGTGTTGTTGTGGTTGAAGCTGAAGTAGTCACCAACAGGCAGGACGTTGCAGCATATGATCTTGTGGGCAATACTTAGATCTTGTTTAAGGCGTCTTAGTTCTAAACTTTCTAGGCCCAGGATTGAAAGTCTAGTCTCATAGGGTATTCTATTTCGAGTGGAGGAGTGAGGTTGTGACAGCTGTCAGCCTTGATAGCTTCAAGACAGGATTAGACAGATTCATGGATGCCAAGTGTATTGATGGTTATTGAAACGGATGTTCAAGTGCCACCTCTATGTTGGTTGAGGCAGGCAGGATTCCCTTGGGTACAACTTGTTGGGGGTCAAGGGAAAGGGGTGGTTTTGCCTTCTCTTTCTGCTCAAGATCGCTACGTACAATTGGTGGGCCACTGTGTGACACAGAATGCTGAACTCGATGGGCTTTGGCCTGATGCAGCATGGCTCTTCTTATGTTCTTATGTTCTTATTTAAAACCACATTTTGGTGGTTTCATCTACAACTTCAGAGGTACACACATCCTTCAAAGTCCTTCCAAAATTTGTTAAATTGTAATGTTTAGTTCAACACAGGAAATTCAGTGGAACCTGTCTCAAAGAACATTCTTATTCTCTAAAGTGAGATTAGCTCCATCCCTAATAATTTTCCAGAAATCCCTCAGTAATGTTATGTCATCACACCTGAGGATGGTTAAAATCCTGAGATGGTTCCTGGGTTAACATTCACTATCTCACACACCTTGCTTTTTTTTTTTTACATCTTCATAATGAATGTTTCAGATATTTATTGTTTTAAATTAATTGTTGTATGCCAAACAGAGTCACTTTTTGTGATATGGTCGCTATATAAATTTGATGAATATATACCGGTACATAAAATCGACCGGTCTATATTATCTCAGCTCAGCACATCTGTGAGAAGTGATAACAAAGTTTTTACCATAATTTAAATGTAAAAGCACAATCAATTAATATTTAACTTTCACTTTAGCTCTACAAACTTTTTAGAATATATTTCCTGGCATGTTTCTCAGTGATCCAGTGTGCTTTGCTCTTTTCTTTAAAAAGTCCATCAAGCTGGAGGGAAGGTGGACCCAAAGCATCATTGAAATCCATTGCCAAGTTGTTATAAATTCTGTTTATATAGAACAGAAATGCACAGCCGGCAGCTTAAATCGCCGGCCGAAATTGCCCCCGGAGCAGGGGGACGCTGCTCTGAGCTCTGCGGAGCTCCGAACTTCCGGTTTCCAGCGAAACCGGAAGTTCGGCTTTTGGCAACGCGCCAGGATGGCGTGCTGCATACTGGGCTTGGGAGGAGGTCCTGGATCGCCCTATTTAAGGGCGGTCCAAGCAGGACCTCCTCCTTGCCTCCGTGGATCCCGAAGCGAACACCTGCCCGCCCTCCACTATCAACAGTGTGTCTGAGGAGGTCGCTTCGGGGCCGAATAGGAATTTTTTGCGGCTTCCCCTTTAGAGGCGGCCGTTTTTTCGCCTATTCCACACTGATGTTACGAACGGAATGGTTAGGGGGTGCGGCACCTTGTAGTACTAATTAGGCTTCACTCTGGTCACTGAGGTTGGCAGGTTAGGGGCGAAATGGGTAGTAGGAGCAACCCCGCATGCTCCTTTGGGCATCTTTTTAAAAGGTGATGGACCGCCTCTCTCCAGGAACTAGAGGTTATCACAACGTTGGGGATTGGCGAGAGGATGCCCATGGGACTCACCGGATCCAATTTCCCTTGGGGATTGGAGGGTGAGCTCCTCCCACACGCCAAGGGGCGTGGCTTGGATCCAGGTGAAGGTAGCTACCTTCACCTGGTTCAGCAAGGAGTTTTTGCCCAATGTTGCCCAGGAAGGTTTTGGCAGGAATTTCCGCCCCGTTAGTTTTTGGCCTCTGCAGGTCCTTTGTTTATAGTTGAATTTGAATATTTAAATTTACGTATTTAAATTTATGTTATTTAAATTTATGTTAATTTAATAAAGTGACCCTATTTTTAACCCATACATTGTGTCAGCGTCTTTACTCTGCTTCCGGGGCAATTGCACAGTCACCATGTACTTTGCTACTGCACCGTCACCATGTACTTTATGACTTAAGTGTGACAGGAAACAGGAAACTATAAACAAAAAGGCATAGAGTATGTACCATAAATGCAAACCTATAAACACTGCCATCTATTGATTGTCTCTAGTTGTTCCATAAAGTACCGAATCACACACTTTGCTACTTGAAATAAAGGCATTCTTTAATTATTCAGTTTAACATTTCAACTGCTCTCTAAATAATTTAAAAAAAGCTAAAGAAGGGGAGATAATGGGAAGTTTTCCTTCATCCCTCCTTAGAATCTCTGCAGCTGTCACCCCTATACGTTGAACATTTTTTGTGTATCACTCATGTTGAAGTCAGACAACTGTCAGACTTTTTGGTTATGCGAAAGGCATTCAGGCTTTTATATCAAAGCGAAGTATCGGAATAAAATGCACCGACAGGAGAAATCTCCCCTCATTAATTTCCTAGTGAGTGTAAAAATCAGAGATTGCACCTTTGCCCAATTATCAAATTGCTGGAAAACATTATTCAATAGACAAAGTGTATTTTGCCTTTAACAGAGTATGAAAATTGGCCAAGAATGACAAAGAAAAAGAATTATCAAGTTAAGAGGTGCAGTGGAAGAAAACGTTACCAATTTGATGCCTACAAGGCAATTTGCATAAGAAAATATTTGATGAACTTGTGAAACCGACAAAAATATTTGGTTCTTATCTAGACTTTCATGCACGTCAAAGGAGAAGAGGCTCATTATTTGGAGCTAGACTGGGATATCATTAAAAAAGTAAATAAAATGGAATTCATACTTATGAGTAAATATGTGTATGGTGTATGTGTGAAAACATAAATGTAGATAAGGTAAAATAAAGGTTCTCCCACATATGAGCCAGGGTATTGCAGCAGGTAGAGTGCTGTATTATAGGCTACTGAAACTGACTGTAGACTGGGTGCCAAGATAAAGGAGTGTTTATGCATATGTTTTGGGAATGCCCAGTAGTGCAGAATTTTTGGCAAAAAGTGCAAGAGGATATTAGTAGGATATTAAATATAAGATGGATAATTACTAAGGAAATGGCAGTATTGGTTAAAAGTAATGAGATGAGAGAATTCAGAGAAATAAAACAAGCAGCGATAGAAAGCGCTCAGGCGGTAATAGTTTTGGGTTGTGTTGTGGTTAGCTATGGCCCAGCTCCTGCCCCAAGGAATGTGCAGGTGGATGTGGGGGAAACATCCACATGCTGCAGGCCTGTTTTGCTCCCGATGGAATCTGCTGACGAAGCCTCCTCTGACCAAGGAAGCGTGAGTGACAGGGAAGAGGGGAGTTTGGCAGACAGCCCAGGAGGAGATCAATCTTCTGTATCATTCCTGGATTCTGAACAAGAATTAATGACACATCCACACATGCGTAGAGTGATGCATAGGAGACAACAACTGAAGGATTATTACAAGAGAAAATGAGGCCACCTGTGGTTGGGTGGGGCTGCTGTAATTAGTACTACAGATAAAAGTGCAGCTTGATGTTTTAGCCTCATGGCAGTTTATCTGGTTCATTGTTTCGTCAAGATCATGGGTTTTGTGCTGTTCAAGATTGTGTGTGGAATCTCTGGACTTTAGAATTGGACTCAATTTCCCAGTTATTGGGTGAGCAATTGGATTGCATTTAACCTGTGCCTTGTGTGTATCAGAAAATCCCTTTGACATTTAAAAAGGGAACTGTTTCTGTTTTTCTGTTTATAAAAACTTTTGTGTTTTCCTTTTATCGTGTGGTGTGTGTCTTCCTGAACTAATTACCCTGTAATTATGGGTGGTTGAGACACGCCGGCAGAACAGGTTGGAAGGACGCGACAAAATGGACAATGCAAAATTGGTACCGGTACATGGTGGACCACATTCAATTTGAGATTATGGATAAAAGGATGAATTTGATTAATGAAACTGATTTGCGACAACTGATGGGACAATGGGACAAAGTAAGATGATATATGGCGAATAGAATCTGAGACCAAGCTATAAGAAACAAGTTGGAATCACTGTATAATATGTAAATAAATATTTTGCTCTTGGGTTAAAATGGTTTATACAAGAAACACCCCCGATTGGTGGTGGGGTACGAATGTTTGTCTAGTGGTGGGCACAATCACTGAGCACTTGTTATATGTTGCGTGTGTGTTTTTATATTATAAAATCAATAAAAATATATTTTTCTAAAATAGATCTGCAGGTCAGCGGTTCAAATCTCATCACCGGCTCAAGGTTTAATCATTTTAATCATTGTCTACAAATGAACTTTTAAAGCAATTAAAGAAAATTGAGCTGCTTGCCTAATCTGTTATCACACTGAACCTTGTGGGTTCAGTACAAAACCTTAAAATGTTACTGTGCTCCTCAACAAATAATGCTGTCTATCATTTGTACCTATTCAAATAATTTGACTTAATCAACTGAAAAAGAGTCCAAGCACCTATTTGAAACCTTACCTTGGTCGGTAAGCCACTCCCACCTAGTCACATGACCTTTAAGACACCCCTGGTCATGATTGTCAAGCCACACCCACAAAATAAGCCACGCCCACAGTCTGGCAGTACAAATTTTGGCTGCCCATCACTGACCACACACCTAGACCACATACCTATGTATCACTTATCAAGTTAAGCAATGTTATGCATAATCTGAAAAGCGGTAAGACAAAGGCATCCAAAATAGCACAGTATAATACTGAATAGAATAGAATAGAATAACAGAGTCGGGACCTTGGAGGTCTTCTAGTCCAACCATTATTTCCCCTATGTTAGTTAACATATGTCTCCATTAACTAAGTTCCCATTAACTAAGATTTTTTATTGTTTTATAGAATTTAAATTTTATTTATATTTTATTATGTAATTTACAATTTTCAAATACTTTTGATCTATTGATGGGTCAAAAGTATTTGAAATTTCTAAATTACATAATAAAATCTAAATTCATGAAATATTGTAAAATTATTGAAAAATCAACATACTGTAGATGTCATATTGCTTTATTGTTTTTCAATGATCAAACAAACAAATAAATAATTCTACATTTTATACAGTATATACCAATGAGTTTAGGTGATTCGGTGATTTATTTAGTATATTTTTCACATTACTTATTAATTGTTTCTATATTATTTGCATTTTTTTGATTTGATATAGTAAAAATATTTTTTTTTAAATAGATCCTCCCCTAGTACTTAATGTTACACATTAAAAGTCTACCGGCTTTACTTCTTTTGGTTTAACTTCAAAGCTCTTGATAGAGTAAAAGTCTAATTTTGCGGTTTTCTGCAGGAAATTAGAACTGGAGTCAATTTTATTGCTATAGTCATCAGCACAAGTTGAAATCAATACCCATGGATTAGTTATTGATTTTCTCTTAATAAATACAGGCAGTAAATGAAGATGCTCATTTTCCTTTTTTAAAAAAAAGAAAAAGCAATATCAAGCTCTTGTTGTAGAATACAGGGTGGAATTCATATAATTTAAATGATTATATATTTTTTTCTATTCTTAATTCCTGGTTTACTGATTTTATAGGTGGCATGCTCTCTTCTTCTCTTTTTTGCAACCCAACAGGATCAACACAGACTTCAGAGGACAATCAGAACTGCAGAAAAAATAATTGCTGCCAACCTGCCTTCCATTGAGGACATGTATACTGCACGAGTCAAAAAGAGGGTGGGGAAAATATTTACTGACCCTTCACATCCTGGACACAAATTGTTTCAACTCCTACCCTCAAAACGTCGCTACAGAGCACTCACACCAAGACAACTAGACACAAGAATAGGTTTTTTCGGAACGCCATCACTCTGCTAAACAAATAATTCCCTCAACACTGTCAGACTTTCTACTAAATCTGCACTTCTATTCTTCTAGTTTTTCTCATCATTCCTTTCACCCATTTCCTCCCATGTTGACTGTATGACTGTAACTTGTTGCTTATATCCTAAGATTTTTATTAATATTGCTTCTTCATTGCTTATTTGACCCCTATGACAATCATTAAGTGTTGTACCACATGATTCTTGACAAATGTATATTTTATTTTATGTACACTGAGAGCATATGCACCAAGACAAATTCCTTGTGTGTCCAATCACACTTGGCCAATAAAAATTCAATTCTATTCTATTCTATACGTAATCTTTATTTGTTAATAAGTGCTTTTTTTAAAAAAAAATCCTGCAAACGTACTGTATGCCCTATAGTATTCTTAATACAAATAGTACTAAAGTATTCAGCATATTAATAAAGTAATATGCTGACTCTGTAAACCACTTAGAGAGGGCTGTAAAGTACTGTGAAACACTATATACCGTATTTTTCAGTGTATAAGATGCAGCTTTTAACCTAAAAAAACTGCTTTAAAAATTGGGTGTGTCTTATAAACTGAATGTTGTCGCGGCCGCCTAGCAGCCCCCAGCAGGAGGCCAGTAGCTCGGTCCTGGGGATGGGTGGGGTGCCAGGCATTCGCAGTAGAGGTCACCAGCTGAGGAATTCCCGAACTTCCCTCCCTGTGGGAGACCGGCGGGTGTTGGCCGAGGAGCCCTCACAGCAGGCTGAAAAGTGGCTCAGGCGAACGGCTCCGCCCCACACCAGGTTAAGCACCAGCAACAAAGCATCGCTTTCCAGGTGGCTGTCCAGGGCCTCTGGCTGGCAGGGAAAAGGCGGGCATGCCAACCGAGTTAGCCGGTCCCGGCAGAAGCAGTGGCCCAGGGCCCATGAGTCTGACAGCCCTGACTTAGAACTTAAACTTATATACTTATATACTTATAAACTTATATACCCAGCCACCCTGAGTCTGCGGAGAGGGGCAGCATACAAATCTAAATAATAATAATAATAATAATAATAATAATAATAATAATAATAATAATAATGATGATGATGATGATGATGATGATTGGTGGTGGTGGTGGTGGTGATGATGATGATGATGATATTATTATTATTATTATTATTATTATTATTATTATTATTATTATGTCAATACAACACAGCAAATGAGATCACTATGCTGGATTTCATATTTCATCAATAGTCGGGTGCTTCCCAAGCACCTAGGACTGCGTGATGTAGCGGCGAATTATGTTTGCCGATCCGAGTAAAGCGGCCTTTTGCAATTGACAGATGGAGATTTTGTCAATTCCGATGGTTTTCAAATTATCATTATTATTATCATCATCATCATCATCATCATCATCATCATCATCATCATCCTGCTTCACATCCCTCTCCAAGTGGTTTAAATAGTCAGCAGTTTGCTCCTAACAATTTGTGTCTCCATTGGAAAGATAGAAGGCTGAGTCAACCTTGACCCAGTGAGAATCAAACTGCTCAACTTTTGGCAGTCAACAGTCAGCAAAATTAGCCTGCAATACTCCAATACTTCATTCTAACCATGGTGCCACCATGCCAGCACACATGTTAAGGTGTAACTATAATTCTACTAAGTTAAATAAAGTTAATTTTGATCCTTTCTGATATTAAAAGATTAACATCTTCTATCACAAATCTATAAAAGTCCCCCAGAAATACAGATGACATAAAGAAAAGTTCTGGATCAGAAGTCCCCAAACTTGGCAACCTTAAGACTTGTGGACTTCAAGTCCCAGAATTCTCCAGCCAGAGAATTCTGGGAGTTGAAGTCCACAAGTCTTAAAGTTGCCAAGTTTGAAGTCCTCTGTTCTGGATCATGGCCTTTTTTCTCTTCTTGCATTCCCTGATCACCCAAATTGTATTGCCCCCGGAAGCGGAGTAACGACGCTGAGACATATTGTGAATTAAATAAGGGTCATTTTATTAAATTAACATAAATTTAAATAAATTTGAATACATCAATTTAAATATTTAAATTCAAAACAAACTAAGGACCTGCAGAGGCCAAAACTAACGGGGCGGTAATTCCTATCAGAAAATTCCTTGGCAACATTGGGCAAAAACTCCTTGCTGAACCAGGTGAAGGTACCACCTTCACCTGGATCCAAGCCACGCCCCTTCGTCGTGTGGGAGGAGTTCACCCTCCAATCCCCGTGGGAAATTGGATCCGGTGATTCCCATGGACATCCTCTCTCCAATCCCCGACGTTGCTCCAACCTCTAGTTCCTGGAGAGAGGCGGTCCATCACCCTTTAAGGATGCCCAAAGGAGCATGCGCAGTCTCTTCTAATTGCCCATTTCCGCCCCTAACCTGCCAAACCCCAGTGACCAAAGGGAGGCCTATTAATCTAAATACGCCGCACCCCCTAACCAATCCAGTTCGTACCATCAGTGTGGAATAGGCGAAAAAACGCCCCCCTCTAAAGGGGAGGCCGCAAAAAATTCCTATTTGGCCCCGAGGCGACCTCCTTAAGACACACTGTTAATAGCGGAGGGTGGGCGGGTGTTCGCTTTTGCAGCCAAAGGAAGCAAGGAGGAGGTCCTATCCGGATCACCATTAAATAGGGCGATCTAGGACCTCCCCCCAGACCAGCAGGCAGCGCGCGACCCTGGCGTGCTGCCAGAAGCCGAACTTCCGGTTTCCAAAGGAAGTTCGGAGCTCCGAAGAGCTGCCAACAGCGTCTCCCCGGCTCCTGCGGCCGGTCGGGCATAAATGTAAAGATGAATAAAATCAATTCAAAGAAAGAGCCTATTTTTACTTAAGATATTTTGCCATCCCCGAAAAAGTAATAAAATTCAACTTTTCTTTTGAATGTGATACATTTATTTTTGAATTTAGCAGAACTCTCCAACTAAAAGCATTAACAATTTTTTCAACATCCTTTAGAAATCAAAGGAGTCCTTTTCAATATCGTACAAAACTATTGTATCAGGCTGTTTCGAGAGTCTTAAGAAGCATGTTGGAAAATGGAGTTGGGATTTGAATTTGAGGAGTTGTTATGTGACTCGGTAAGATTTCTTCAAAGCCTACTTTTTAAAGCAATCAAGAACGGACTTGTAAAGAAGTATTTATAAAAGGCACTGCAACTCTTAAAATTACATTTTATTGTTAAAAGCTTCTACATATCTTCAAGGTTTTTGAAATCAGAGTAGTGCCTGTAACTATTTCTGGTGGCTGTGCCCATGTAGCTTTTTTTTTTTTAACACATTAGAGGCAACTGAAAACGTTGTGCAACTGTCTGCAGTACTTAATGCCAATTTAAGTGTGGTGTTCCTTTTCCTCAAGGCATATAAAATGATATGGCACAGAAAAATAATCTGATTTGGGGGAAAGTTGCCTGATCATAGCAAAACAATAGATGACAGCTTCCTTCCTTCCTTCCTTCCTTCCTTCCTTCCTTCCTTCCTTCCTTCCTTCCTTCCTTCCTTCTTTCCCCTCAGCTCCCATCAATGACCTCTGTGATAATATCGCAAGCAACTGTGTGCTTTTTGCCAACGATGTGAAACTTTTCAACACCACTGACAACACACTCACTCTCCAAAAAGACCTCGACTTTCTTTCAGATTGGTCTAACCCCTGGCAACTTCAAATATCAACCAACAAATGCTCTACCCTCCACATCGGCAAAAAGAATCCATATATGAACTGAATAAACAAATTCTTACAGCCAACCCACACTCAGTAAAAGACCTTGGAATACTAATATCAAATGACTAAGTGCTAAAGCCCACTGCAACAATATCGCCCAAAAGGCTTCCAGAGTTGTTAACCTGATCCTATGTAGCTTCTGCTCCGGCAATCTCACACTACTGACAAGAGCCTACAAAACTTATGCCAGACCCATTCTCGAATACAGCTCATCTGTCTGGAACCCACACCACATCTCAGACATCAACACTCTTGAAAACGTCCAAAGATATTTCACCAGAAGAGCCCTTCACTCCTCCACTTGAAACAGAATACCCTACGAAAATAGACTAACTATCCTGGGTCTTGAAAGCTTAGAACTGCGGCGCCTAAAACATGATTTAAGTATTTCCCACAAGATCATATGCTGCAACGTCCTTGTAGTCAACGACTACTTCAGCTTCAACCGCAACAACACAAGAGCATGCAACAGATTCAAACTTAATATTAACTGCTCTAAACTTGACTGTAAAAAACATGACTTTAACAATTGAGTTGTTGAAGAGTGGAACTCATTACCGGACTCAATAGTGTCAACTACCAACCCCCAACATTTCTCCCTTAGACTATCCATGATTGACCTCTCCAGGTTCCTAAGAGGCCAGTAAGGGGCGTACATAAGTGCACTAGTGTGCCTAACGTCCCCGGTCCAATTGTCTTTCCTTACCTCATATATCATATATATTCTCTCCCTTTCATATATTTCTCTTCTTTTTTACTTACTATCTTTATATATATCACTTAATGTCTATTCTCTTCCATATGTATTGTAGATTGAACAAAGAATAAGTAAGTAAGTAAGTAAGTAAGTAAGTAAGTAAGTAAGTAAGTAAGTAAGTAAGTAAATAAATAATCTCCTCTTCTCCCTTCCCTTCTTTCTTCAATAGTATTTACAAATCTGGGTATTACCATTAGCTAACCACCAGCACCCCAATGCTAGTGCCATTGAAAAGAGGATTAAAATGGTTACAAGCAGTTAGTTCAAACAAAAGGCTTGCAAAGGCACTGTAAAAGAGCCTCGGTGGTGCAGTGGATAGAGTGCAGTACAGTGATCCCTCGATTTGCGCGTTCTCGATTAGCGCGAAACGCTGCAACGCGGTTTTTCAAAAAATATTAATTAAAAAAATAAAATATTAAAAAATAAAAAATAAGTCCACGCTAGTTCTCTCTCTCTTTCTCTCCCTGTTGCCGGCATGGTATATGAGAGAGAAAGAGAGAGGCAGAGGTCGGGCGCATTACCGGGAGGTGGAGGCGGCGTGGGGACGCTGGGTGCCGGGGACTCCGAGGAGGGGGTGGACGTCTGTTCCCTGAATGGAGACCGCCGGCCGCTCAATCGGGCCGGCAGGGAACAGAATGGAACCTTCCGCGGCGGGGCTGGTAAGGGGGGGAGCCGAGGGGGGAGCCGAGCCCAGCCCCGTGGCATTCGCTTTCCTCCCGCCGGCAGCCGACTGATCGTGGGCTCCTTCGCAACCTCGGAGAGCTTCCTGGTTTTCGTGAGCTTTCATGCCCTGGAAGCTCTCCGAGGTTGCGAAGGAGCCCACGATCAGTCTCGGCTGCGGGTGGGAGGAAGGCGAATCCCCCGTGGGCTCCATGCTGGTGGCAGCGGAACAATCGCTGGCTGTCAACTTTTCTTTTTAAAACTGGGCAGGAGCTGACTTGCCTCCCCAGTGCTAAAAAGAAAAGTTGACAGCCAGCGCTGCGACTGCCGGAATGCTGAGCCTCCCGTTCTCCCCCACCTCGCCCCTTCCGGTTTCGCCGTTCGGCAACGGAGTCCGGCGCTGGGGCCATGCGGGGCCGCTCATCCAGGGGGGCGTGTGTGGACTGGCAAGCGGCAAGCGGCAAGTGATCTGGCAGGAAGACCAAGGGAAGGTTCCTTCAGCCGCCCAACACCTGATCCGCTCCGCAGCGCGGCAGCAGCGAGGAGCCGAAGATGGGGTTTCCCCTTTGCCTTTACCCCATCTTCGGCTCCTCGCTGCTTCCGCGCTGCGGAGCAGATCAGCTGTTGGGCGGCTGAAGGAATCTTCCCTTGGTCTTCCCCGCCGCCCACACGCAAACTCCACCATCTGCGCATGTGCGGCCATGAAAAAAATGGCGCACATGCGCAGATGGTGGTTTTACTTCCGCATCCAATACAACGCGGAAATCGGTTAGCGCGGGAGGTCTTGGAACGTAACCCCCGCGCTAACCGAGAGATCACTGTACTGTACTTCTGCTGATCACCAATTGCCAGCAGTTTGGCAGATGGAATCTCAGTAGGCTCAAGGTTGACTCAGCCTTCCATCCTTCCAAGGTCGGTAAAATGAGGATCCTGATTGTTGGGGGCAATATGCTTGCTCTTTGTAAACCTTGCCAAAACTTGGGAACAATCAAAGTAGCTTTATCTCAGTTGTTTCAAGAAACGTAAGAAATATAATTTAAACGATGCACATGTTTAAAACAGTTTTCAGACAAAAAATAAATCCCCTGGCACCTTCTAAAACCAGACACAAAATCACAAAACATTTACTGACCTTGGAAGGATGAAAGGCTGAGCCAACATTTAGCCTGGTGAAATTCGATCTGCCAAATTGCAGCCAGGCAGCAGAAGTAGCCTGCAGTACTGCACTCTGACCACTGAGCCATTGTGGCTCTCAGAATGCCACCTGCAAAGATCTTGTACATTTAACCTTGCTGTTCAGTTCGGGTCGTATGTGACCCGAAGCCAAGTTTGAGTCCCTGTAAAAATTTTTCCTGAATATCTGAAACTTGAAATTTCATGACTTTTCATTATTTCAGGGGTTCTCTCTATGATAATTTTTTTTTGGAGGGTGGGGGGTTTCTTTCTTGCTGAAAAACAAAAAGTCACACTAGTTGTGTTCCCGGGTCACCCTGACCAGGACCGAAAACACTTCATTTGAAGTGCTTATGTTTGGTCAATTTGAATACTTTTTTCACTTGGGAAGTAGTCCGAACATTTCTGCACACAATGATATGAAAATTGAAATGAAAAAAGTAATTCTTATTGGTTTATTTTTCTGATAGAATGCGTGCCTTCCCCATTTTTGTGAAATATTTTTCAATTTATGGATAGTTTTGCTTGCAAAATGTGTTCAATTTTACTAAAGTTGGTGTGGGATTGGTAGTTTGAACATTTCTGAATATAAGAAAAATATAAATGAACTGAAATAAATGTTTCTTATTGGTTGTTTACAATCATAAATAAGCCCCCCCCCCCCCCCTTGGCTGCTTGCAAACATTTTCACTTTATATTTACGCAAGCTTCAAATCCGAAATATTTTTAATATCTTATGCATTCATTTACTCAATTTAACATTGCTGATCATCAAAACAATATTTTGGGGGTGATGGCTAATTCTTTTCTGGGCAAAAAAAAATCATCACTTCGAATCAGTTTCTGTTCGTATATGACCGGACCAAAAAGATTTTTTTTAGGTACTTGAATTTGATCTTTTTGAAAACTTTTTCAACTGGAAAACTAGTTTGAACATTTATGAACATAATGATATGAAAATTGAACTGAAAAAATTGAGGCTTATATTTTTATTTTTATCAAAAAGCCCCTCCCCCCCATGCTTTCTGAATTTTTTTCCAATTTATACTTTTTTTAGGCTACAAATCTCTAAAGAATATTCCCCCAAAAGTTTTGATATACTAAATTGAACAATCCTGAACATAAGAAAAATAGAAATGAACTGAAAAAAATGATTCTTATTGGTTTATTTTTGCCACAAAAGGGCCCCACCCCCGGCCTTATAAACCTAAAAAAAATCCACAACCCCGGGGGGGGGGAGGCACATTTATGTGCAAAATAAACCAATAAGCATTAATTTTTTCATTTCAATTTTCATTCCATTGTGTGCAGAAATGTTCAAACTTGTTTCCAGGTGAAAAAAGCTTTCAAAAAGACCAAATATAAGTACCTAAAATGATCAATTTGCAGTCCGGGTCAAATAGACCCGGGAACATAAGATTAGGGAGTTTTCTTGAACTGAACAGCAAGGTTAATATAGGATATAGGCCATTTTTGTCATTTCCTTTCCTATGAGTTCCAGTAGTGAATGTGAATGCAAATAGAACTGCGGGGATCAAATGCAAGGATTCAGTAGGTCATTGTGACATCAAAATGAAGTCTCACACTCTATATCATGACTTCACATAAAGGACACCAATTATGTATCTTCCCAGACATAGACATATATAATATCACTCACTCCTCCTTGCCCTTTCTTGCTGATGGGTCCAAGACATATTGCTATTTGAGAGGATGAAGAAAATTGCACTCCCTGACCTATTCCTCATCACTAAGTGACAGCTGGTGACAATTCAGATGACATAAACATGTCAGGTATCACAGAAGTTAAAGAAAACTACCGTAGTTTTAGTTATAGATATGACAATAGCAAATGGCAACAGAGTACTTCAGATTGCACTGGAAGTGACATGAAAGTTAATATTGGAATTTAATTTAAATGCAAAGATGATGGAAGAAAACAGCAGCTGTTTTCCCATAATTATTGGGATTATTATTATTACTATTATTATTATTATTATTATTATTATTAATTGGATTTGTATGCCGCCCCTCTCCGCAGACTCGGGGCGGCTAACAATAATGATAAAAACAACATGTAACAATCCAATTTAATAAAACAACTAAATACCCTTATTATAAAAAGCAAACATACAGACAAACAATACCACACATAACTTGTAATGGCCTAGGGGAAGGAATATCTTAACTCCCCCATGCCTGGTGACAAAGGTGGTTCTTGAGTAATTTGCGAAAGACAAGGAGGGTGGGGGCCGTTCTAATCTTTGGGGGGAGTTGATTCCAGAGAGCCGGGGCCGCCACAGAGAAGGCTCTTCAAAACAAAATTATTGATCTCAAAAAAAAAAGTTCTGAAAAAAATAGTTTTGTTCAGAGCCACATATAGTATATACAGCATTGCGGTAATATTTGGACAATTCTTAGGGTTTCAACTGAGCTTTTTTCAGAAGAGAAGATGAGGATGTGGACAATAATGGCCCTTGATTAAAAACAAAACTAGAGTTTGCAATCTTTCCTAAATATTTCAAAGTCTGTTTCTCAAGGAAACTAAAATGATTCCCACAACATACTTGGCTCTATTGTGTTGTGATTCAGCCTGAGGCTCCTCAGGGACCGGCTGCATCTCTGCTGGATCCAGGCCC